>NW_019175055.1:1165033-1187040 GCF_002260705.1 Seriola dumerili | reverse complement strand
AGCGTAGACCTGCCCCCCAAAAACCCTACAGGCCCCTACACCCTCCCATTCATTAAGGGGGAGGGGGTTCATACAACGACAAGCTTTGGGAGGCCCCCGCCTTTCTCTGATGGAAGCAGGACATTCATCGTCAACCAACATATTTCAGAAAGGATGTTGTAATTAAATCAATATTCATCTGAAAGATAATCTTATACGCAGCACTGATAAAGATGTAGGTGTGTGGGCGGTGACATATGTTCATCTCGTCAAAGGAACATTATGAATTAAATAATCATTTCTTTTTCGGTTAACATCTTTTCATTTGCCATTTTAATCTGATTAGATCCTTGTTTTTTTTCAAGTCAAATTAAAAACACATTTAGGTAAAAACAAATCAAATCAAATGTCTGTTAGAGCTCGAACTTATTCCTTCTTCTTTGGAAATAACAGCACAGAGAACTCACATCTGGAGCTGAGTGACATTTCTTCCATCACAGACTCCTGCAGCTCTCTGGGAGTGTGGTTTGTAAACCTGCATGGACGCGGTCTCGGCGTCGGAGAGCTTTATAACCCCCTCCCACTTAAGGCTCATTAGTTTCAAATGACACTTAGCGTGGCGGACCCTTTATGTGAACGAGCAAACGGAGTGAGACTGGGTGGGTTGTGGGGGGGGTCGGATGGGAGTAGATCCACAGACTTGACTTTGATTTGACCTCAAAGACTCAAGACTAGAATTTAACTTGTTGAAAGACATTCTCTCTCTGTTGAAGTTTTGAACAATTTAAAACTCTTCGCACCGCCGAGTCGCCGAGTCTCTGGCTCGGCGACTGAGTTTGATACGACGCCTGAGAAATGAAACATTTGATCAGGGGAGGCCGCAAAAAGCAACACAGTCCATCTCAGGAACATATGTCAAAATCAGCTGAGGTATAATTAGAGCTGCCGCATTATGTTCGGATTGCCGACACATTCAACTAACCCCCCCCCCCCCTCCACTGCATTATTCATAAATGTTATAATTCTCACCCATATGGACGCCATTCTTACTGCCAGTTTTGGCAGCGTGGATTATGCCAGTTTCCCATTGTGGCGGGGGCCGAGATATTCCACTGATAAATTAAGTGGCTGTGTCATTTGCAGAGTATAAATGGAATGAACCCCAGAATAGAGAGGTCTTTCATCTTTTCTGATAAGACTGTCCTGATTACATCTAAATGTAGAGCAACATTTAGAGGACTATCAATCAAGTGGAACCATGAAAAAAAGGGGGTGGAGACTGAGGGAATTATGCCCCAAAAATGGCCTCCCCTCCCTTTAATTTCCTGTGACAGTATGCATTAGCTCTCATCGCCACCTCACTGCCATTAGACTGCCAAATGATTATGGCTCCTGCCTCCACCGGCGGTAGAGAGGGAGCTAATGTAGCGTTTTCATGGCGTTTCCGTCTCACATCCCGCCCCTGTGATGCCGCCTTTGCATCTCTGCCTGTTTTAAGTGTCTTTTTTAGACTTTTTCCACTCTATCAGACTCCATTCATTTTCACTCCTCCGAGTCCCATCTGCCTTTGGGGCCCTCGGGGCCAGCCTTTAAAAAGCCGTACGTCTTTTTTGTGCTCTCCCCCCGCTAAGTACAGTAACTGGGGTCAGCCAAGCTTCAAACTAACTCGCCGTCTGAAGATCGGCGCACAAAGGAGAGGACGGCTTGTAAGTGTTTTGACGTGTTTGCTTCAACACTCGTCTTTTCGCGGCCCTTGAGGGATGATAGATTTTTGTTGCCGTAGCGGGATGAGAAGATGGCGTGGTCTGAGTGTGTTTGAGATAGAGAGAGAGACAAAGACATTCTCTGTGTGCCAGCGGAGGATGTGCTGAGGTATCTCTAAAATTGCAGGAGCTTAAGAATGGCATCGAAGAGTGTTTCCCATCATTGATGAGGTTTGTTTAGATCTCCATCGGACGCCTAATTAGGATCTGCAGCTGGTTAGCATCGTCAGTCACACAACGCCGGTCCACCAATATGCATGTACGAGTGTTTATGCTGCAGATAAAACGTCTTATATCATTGAATTTACAGTGTATCTCCATTTATCACCAGTGTAACTAATGGCCCTGATGATGGATTGCAGTAATACAGCGTCTATCACGAGGTCCTTAAGTCCTCTTACTGTATATCGTGTTGGTAACCCATCTCATCCGTCTTCCCCATCCCAGCGCCCCGCTGGGTTATACACGGCACATTCTCCATGACCATGGCCATACACTATGTCACACTTAATGGGGACTTTCTGCCAGTATGGGGGTGGGGGGGTGACGCATAGGAAAGCATCATCAACAGCGAACACTTCCTCACTTGATTTGTCCGTATCCACAGAGAGCTTCGGTTGTTTTTACTGAGACCATTAGATGATAAGACGAATGAGAAGTCCTTGGATGCACCCCCCCCCCCCCCCCCCCCGGCCTTCTGTCTCATGGACAGCATGAAAAGACAGCAGACTACAGAAAAACAACCCCCCTACCCCGAGGTTCCTTCAGAAGGTGGGACATCAGTACATGATATTGATCCAGCCTTGAGAAAACACTTTAATATGTGGGATCTGAGGACAGGACTGACACTGGATTATTCAGATGAAAAACAAATGTCCCTCGACTGGCACGTCTCCATCAGCCACTTAAATATATAGAATATAAACATCATTTGTTTCACATTTAACCTTTTTTGCTCTCACAAATACTTTGGTAACCCTTCAAATTCACAGGCTGGTAATTATGTAGTAATGTGATGAAAATACCAAAAAATAATAATAATAAGTTGTTGTGTAATTACTGTAAATTGTTCATGTTCAAACTACTCATATATTTACAAAAACAAAACAACGCTCACTTCACTTTCCAGGCAGTGGAAAGGTCATTATGGTTTAACTATGGTGATATTTCCAGCAGCCTGCCGTTCGCTTTACCGTTGCCGTGGCTACCACTCTTGTTACTATTGGAAGTTAAGACTGTGGAAATTACAAATACATCAGGTTTATTACACTTGGCCGTGTGGAGGGAACTGACTGCTGCGTTAACGATGTTGACATGCTGACGGTTAAAATATGAAACTTATTAATGTTATCCATATGGATGGTAGCCTGTACAGAAGCTACCAGCCTTTCTTACCCTGTATGTGGGTTATACTACTCACTAAGTGATTCCCATATAATGACCAATCAACCTTCTTTATGTTGCACAAATTCCACAGTAATTATACCACTACAACATCATTAACAGCCTCTAAATTTAAGAGTTACCCATATTTTTTCACGTTACACATCTTTAACTAGTTCAGCATGTGGCAAGATTTAAGTTAAGATTTACTGGAACTGAAGACAGGCCTGTCGGGGCGGCCGTCCTCCTCTCTGAGGTAAACCATGCATTCCTGACAAACGTCACACTGAGCGGGACAGTTAATACGGCGCGGGAATCAAAAGGCTAAATGTCGTAACGTCTTGCCACCGAGCGTGTCCCACAGTCATAATGAAGTCGTGGACTGCAGCTCATGTGAAGTGACAGCTTAATGTCCTCATTACAATGGGAGGGACGCTCGCTGTTCTGATCAGTCAACAAGGCACAAGGCAGAGACAAGACCATCGCCCTCTGTGCAGGGAGAGGATAAGAGGTGTTGAGGTAAGGGGGATATTTGAGTCTAAAACTAATATAAAAGTCATGTTTTAAAAAAAATAAAAAAAACAGGCAAAGTAAAGTGATCAGATCATATTTAAGCCTGTGTCAGCACTGTAATCCATCTTAAATCTCACAACGCCTCAGGGTTTACATTAAAAAAATTTAAAAAAGACCAAACTTTATTCACTAAGTCATGTCTCCTGTATCCAAATTGATGGTGCAGGTACAGGAAGTTTGAAGAGCTTTTGCTCCAGTTTGGTGGCTTCTGCTTTCACAAAGCTCTGGAGAGACGGCTCACCACAGCACCCATCCGGTCTGCCCACACAGGGATTAGAAAAGTGTTAGGCGTAGCATTATGTTTCTCAAAATTAAGACCACATTTGTGAGTTCCTGATGCATCCGGCAGCAAAAAAAACAATTTTGTTGTGTGTCCTCGGATTTCCAGTGAAATCCAAATCAACAAATCCAAAACTCTGGTACAAACTTTCTATAGACTATATTCAAACCTCTGCAGCTATTAACAAATGTACAGGAACAGTGTTAATGTTGCAGATATTTAGGTCTGACATCAGTGAGAGTAAACAGCTGGAACCACTGACAGCCAGTGGCTACTTTAATAAATATAAATGTTACCAAGTTTTGTGACCAGTAGTAGAAAGAAAACAATTCACTTATTTCCTTAAAAAAAAGGGGGCTGAATCACCACCAATCAAATGCTACCAATCAAATAAAAGCACAGGTTTCATACGTTTATGGACACAGGATTGGACGGAGGAAAACAGAAAAGCAGTATAAGGGACACAAATGAAGTTTTAGTTGAAACTATGAAATTATAAATGAGAAGTGCATTTTCACAAATAAGAGAAAGAATATTAATTCTCCGGGACAGTCGCGCAAAAAAAAAGAGAACAATCCTCTAAGTCACTCACAGTTCAATCAGAAAGTCTACCTAGTTAGCATGCTACCTGGTTAGCATGCTCTCTTCAGTAGAAGAGAAATAGGAACAAAATGAGAGGGTTTCCTTCCACCTCTGGAGACAGCTGTTGTTGAATAAAGGAACAAAGTCTGACTGTGATCTCACAATGGTAAGTAAACAGCTGCTAATGCAAAAACGTACAAATGATGGACTAATGACAGACATTATAAATACTGTTTCGTGTCTACATGTCTCACTCCTGAAAGGTCGTGGTGCACGCGGTGAACCGGGATGAGTTGTGCGTGCGAGTGTGTGACACACCTACATGTGCATTAAAATGTCTGTTTCTCGCAAGCATTAAGTTGTCTCTGTTATTTATTATAAATGTGACAGAGCGTCGCTGTGCTATTCAGCCATCATCAGGCTGACAGGTAGGGGACATCATTACTACTGGCTTCAAAAGGAAAGGAGGGGGGAAAAAAACAAAAAGAAACATGTCTCGCCTTTGAAATACAATTCCACAGGCGGTCAGAGCGAATGCCCCTAACACTGCTGAACACAGGCATTTTAATCATCACATCCCCGTCTCATATGTCTTGTCATGTATTGCAGATAACATTAACAGAGATCGCAAACAGCTGCCACCCTGGGGTATGATGTCAAGCTTGTGCCCTCAAGCTTGTTGGGAACACAGGGGATAACACACTGTGAAAATAAGAGCAATGAAGAGCAATGAATGTGACTTTAAAGCACGAGGCAGACATAATATGAACCTCAGAGACAGTTAAAAAGACAGAGTCTGAATATGAAGGAAACACCGCCGGTGGCAACAACACGCACTGTACATGCTTTAAGTTTGAAGGCGCTATGTGCAAGGTTATATCACAGTCAAATTAGTGGCGTTACGTCAGTGTAATTACTATAAACAACACTGGCATAACTTAACACACACCTTTGCTATTGTTAGCGCTTTAGTGTTTTTCAAATTTCTAATTAAATTTTTCTGAAACCACATCGCAGCCTATTTTCTTCCCCCTCACTGGTACCAGCGCTGAAGCAATTAGCGCTGATATTAACTGATTAGCGGATTAGCCAGTGTGATATTTGCTTACACGGGAAGTAGGAGGGAAACTGACGGATAGGCTGCTCCTCAAACATGAGAAAATATCCCAGTCAACAAGCTGCAGAGAAAAATGTCTCATTCACACGCTGTATCGTCTTCATCCAACGTGGGGAGAAAGTCAGAGTCACATCATCAAGGCAGTATTATTTACAGAGACACAACATTTCCCCAAGAGCGGCAAGAAAACAAAGTCACTTTTAACAGGTAGAAACCTTCAGCAGAATCAGGTTCTGGGTGGGCGGCCATCTTGCAGAAAGCGACAGAAGGAGAGAGAGGAGGAGGAGGACGCAGATGTTAGAAACACGCATTAATGGGATATGAATGCACACAGATGGAGTTGCCGTTGCATTCTAGGAGCGCAGTGTGTCCTAAGTGGGGTCGTAGGGGAACTATAGTGTTTCAAATTCAGGGGCCGTGACCTTTTCGAAGGCTGCATCTGAGGGACCGACTACCTCAGCGGAAGAATGAGTCCTTCGTTTCCCAGGCAACCAAGGATCCGACAGGTGGACGGCTTCGCAAAGAAAAAAAAACGGAGTACTGCAACAAAACGAAACAGCGGCTCAATAAGAAATCCTCCGTAGACCAGATCGTCTCATCTCTGTTCGACCTTTCGCAGTCCACGATGGCTTTTCGAACAACACGCCGTTCGTAGACAAAGATGTCCCTCGGAGGATCTGACCTCGGAGAATTGATACACGGTTTACGAGCACTTTAAGATTATGTGTCTGACCGTGAAGAGGACAATTTCACTTTTTTTTTTTTCTCTACTTTCCAAGGAGCCAATGTGGAGAAGTTAACACAGGAGAAATATTATATACAGCAGGGCCCAAAAGTCTGAGTTAGTTCGACCCCTTCGATCATCCATAACATTTCACCCCTTCATGATGCAAAAGTATTGATTAAAGCAGCTTCACTGTTCTTTTACATGAAATCAATTTATTAATGTTAAAACCTCAGCACCTTTAATCAGTTTTATATGTTACACCAGAGGGATAAACAAATCCCGGGGGCTACGGTTACAGGTCTGACCTTTGAACCTGGTTCTGCGATCATTTAAGCACTGGTGAGGAACAAGGGTTCACACACACACACACACACACACACACACACACACAAGCAGCTACATCAGGTAATAAAAAACAAAAATATCTGTACCGTTTCCTCCCATAACAAATGAGCCTGAGTGTGTTCACGGTTACAGATGGAGCCCTGTGGAAAATGGTGGATTTAGAGGAAGTGTGAGGTTATTTTGAGAGCACATCACCAGCTGGCAAATCCCCGGCCGCCGTTTCTCCGTGGAAAGAAATGCGCCGTGGTGTTTTACGTGAACGTTTTGTAATTTTTCATTTAATGCTTAACTACCTTCATTTAAGGTGCAGCAGCGTCCGTGTGCAGGTCACAACAGTCAGCGCATCGCGCCTCGTTCCCGCCCTGAACCCCTCTCTACTCTGTGGTAATTTGTGGCGATGCATCCCTCCTCCCTGTTAATCTCTGGTCTCGGTCTCTGGCTGTGCCTTAATGGGGATTTTCAACTGTGACCAGGGCAGAGGCCTCTGATTTCACACTTCTGTCAGCGCACGTTACAGCATTTCTAATAACTGTCTTACTCGTAACAGACACTCACTGTGTGTTTTTTGGAGGTGAACTACCAGCTGTGGAGGCCAGCGACGATTAAATTAACTGCGAGAGTTTTGTAAAAAAAAAATAAAATAAAAAATAAAATAAAAAGGCCGAGCCTCTGTCTGTGGCGATGTGTACAGTTTTTACTGCATCATGTGTGACACTGTTGCTTCATCACATCACAGCTTCATATCCACTGTACATCAGGGAAGTCTCAAAAGTTTCTGCAGTCAAAAATCATGACTTTTAAATTGTTTTTTTTAAATATTGAAAGTGAAAAAAATGCATGACTTGAGCTGGCAGAGAGAGAGAGAGAGAGAGAGAGAGAGACCAGGAACAGCTGTATAGACTGTTGATAAGTTGATATAGTGAAAATAGTAATAGTTAAACCCATAGGTAATGGTGTTATCAGTAATAATAATTGTGAATTCCTTTACATAATGTATTATTTCCCAGGTGTCCAGACCTCAGCAGCAGCAGCAGCAGCAGCTACGTCTGGATCCTGCTCCTGTGTTTCAGCTCAGTCTCCACCTGAGTGTCCTTCAGCTGGAAACGTTGAGGAGCCCTTTGTTTAGCAAAGGAGAGGAATTATTTGAGAATCCTTCACAAAATCCCTGTTTCAGTTGAATCAATATTAACTGAACTTTTAGCTGCGCGTGCGCCGTGGCACCTCGTCTCAGTCACACACCGGGTGATTGACACGGCATTAAAAAGCCTTCAGAGATATTAACCCAAAAACCTTATTCTTAACACCCCCCCCCACTTCATCCCTCCCGTCCTCATTGCAGCACTTTGCTGATGTAATCATGCAGATTGAGCGGCTGCCGGCCGGGTCTTTGACTTTGTCTCCTCTGTTTCGCCGTCAGCTGTTTATTTTGCGGCGGGGGCCGAGTGGCAGCTACTTTGCCTTCTGCCACATGCTCGTCAGCGGGCAGAGACTCGCCATGTCAATATCTCTTAGTCCCAAGCAGATACACATCTAAAGGGCAGCACTGTGAGCTGGGGGGGGGGTTAATCAATTTTATCTGACCTTAATTTATACAGAGTAAATAATGAACTGGCCGCCCTACATTAAACATTAACAGAAAAATCATTCAGCAGGAGGGAGGGGCGGGGTGCGTTCAGGTCAGTCAGTCAGCGTGGGGATTTTCTTTGGCTTATACAAGCGACTTAAAGCAGTGGCTCTCAAAGACCCCCCCCCCCCACTTGTCCACTGTTTCCTCTCTAATTAACACTCAACACATTAACACACTGAGCAGTGAACTGAGGTTTTTGACAGGATTTTGGGGAGTAATGCAGCTAAAGTTGACCCGGTGTAAGTTATATATATTTAGGTTAGAATAATTACTGAACATTTAATGTGAGTAATGACTGGATGAAGCTTAATCTGAAGTGGTAATCCTTAAAGGTTTTTGGTTGATTTTGTGACACCGGTTAAAACCTGAAAAACCTGAAATGATCCGCTGATGAAAATGATCATATCTTCTTTTATAAACACGTTTTTTAAAATGTTTTTATTTATTTATGTAAGAGCAAAGACAATATGCAGAAACACTGACAGGGCAGGATGTGACATGCAAAACACAAACACAAAACAAATCCAAACAGACAACGGTGACGGTTCTGCCACACAACAGAGAGCGAAGGAAACATAACCCGAAGCCATTTGAAAAATAAAACACCATCAAGACTCATGATGATGACATCACCACCTCCTGGGTTCAAAGGAGGGATATCAAACACCAACATATGCCGACACAATTAGCAGTAACACAGTAGTTAACGTTCTACGGTGCAGCTGATATCGATGAGGATGATGGATTGATTACATCATTTGTTTCGTGTGAAACCCCGATCAGTCTGAATCCCCTGCGCCGCTTTCATACAGAGACATAATGAACAAATGTAAACGCATTGAATGGCTATTGAAAGAAAAAAGAAAAAAAAGATGATCACAAATGTTATCAAAAATAATTTCATGAGAATCACACAACAAACAAAGTGTGTGTAGTTACAGGATAATGGTAAATGTTACATAGAGACGAGTCATCAAGTCGGGAAACTGACGCCATTTTCTACAGTGTATTGAAATAAGGAGTCACTTCCTGTTTTGCAACTGATCAGATCAGATGTCATTATCAACTTTTTAGTAACAGTTTGCACGAAGGCCATTGAATGATTTGATGCTTAAATTAATAACTTAACTTAATAACTTCATGGATCAATTTACCAGAATAAATATGTAAATATATTTCATCACTTTCAGCAGGTGAATGTAAGAACAGTCAAACTCAAATAAATCATTTTGCAAAGTAAATATGTTAAAGTTAAATATTGTATCTATAGTTTATGTAATTTTCGTGTCCCATTGACAAGGACTGGAGAGCTTCCTCCTCCGACAAACTTCCTTTCTAAAATGCCTCCATGTTCCTCCAGTGGAGCGTTTGCCTTCACAATCACACGTTATATAACCGAGCTGAGGCCGTGCAGTGCATCCTGTCGTTATTCTTAATCCCAGACCAATTCAGTTTTTGTTTACTTCCACGATCATATGCATTATCCTAAACCTGACTATCAACTACATAATCCACGAGCTGTAATATCATTCTGCTACAGCCGAGTGAAGTTTTGATCACAAAGACCTATTCTTTGTCGAGGTAAAAAACGCTTCCAAATGAGGGGTTGCGAAATGTAACCGCGTGGTTTTGTTGGTGTTTTGAAAGTATGATTGTATGTTAGCAGAGCTCTGATTGGCCTCGGTGAGAGCTGCTGCATATTTACAACACGGAAGGGGGAGAATAAGAAGGGAGGAAAGTCAGGCGAGAGAGAGGAATAGATGGAAACTATCACTAAAACAAAAGGAACATACGGGGCGGCAGCGCTTCAAATTGGGTGGTTGGGTAGGTTTGACTTATGTGGCCTTGGTCCTCGGTTATAATTTAGCATTTTGACTCACCTGGAATGGCCAGTGCTCTCTGTGAAATTGGATTTCTCAGTCGTATCAGCACAGAGCTTGAAAATATGTACCTATGAGTCGACTTGTTTGTGACACTGGAAGTATATGTGCTCAAAAATAGGGAATTTTCGCACACTGGCCGTAGTGTATTATTCATATATTGAACTGTGGTTGCCACTGATAAGCTAAAGCAGCGCCCAGACTCTTTCCTTTGCAGATTTTTCTTTTTGTTTGTTTTTTTCATGTAGCTGTTTAAGATTCATGGCAGGACCACTGATATCAGTCTGAAGGCAACACCACAGCTTTGCTGCAACGCCGCTGCCTTTACAGCTGCAGTCGCAGTAACTGCGCTCGGTTCAATCACTGAACAATAGTACAGCATGTTGTCGATGGAAATACAAAACACAGGTATTCACGGCTAACTGTTCCCGTGGATCCTCTCAGTTTCCTCCTATTTAATCACTGTGGTTGTGCCGGGGGCTGCAGCATCCATGTTATCAGAGACACCTCCTCCATGTGATACACAGTTATTGTAAAGCGACACAGGTGGTAGCAGGATATAATCTATAATGGGATTGCTGATGAACAGGTTGAACGTTTTATCTTCACAGCGAGCAAACAAAAAGTCTCCTTGTTATTTTTTTTCAGTGTCAAAAGTTTCCTTATCTTAAGTCTCTGAAAATTGGAAGTGGCTGGCTTCAGTGAGGATTTGAAAGGGTGGGGGGTGGGGGGGGTCCAACCAAAATCTTTTCTTGATTCACCACTATTGGGCATATGCCAGAGAACATGTAGCATGACTGTAAGGAGAGAGGACAGCAGGCCTCAGGAAGTGGAGCAGAGCCAGCCATCAAGTTACTTTTTAATTGAACAATTCATCATAGAGCTAATGCACTCTACGCTTTGTTTAGCTCTATAATCCTGGATAAATACAATTAAAACATTTAAGATAAGTTCTTATAACTTTTTTTTTTAATGCACGTCTCGCTTCAGCGAGGCCCCAACACCCTCTGTTGGCCCGCCGCCACTGGCCGGCGTTATGGACGGCCAGCCGGATGGCAGCACCAGATAAGCCCTCAATTTGTACCCCCCGAGCCACGAGCCTTGGCTGGTGTTACAAGCTTGAACTCAAGTTCTAAATTCACTTGGAAGAGATAGCGGCGAGAGCCAGGCTGCACAAAGACATCTGTAATGTAGACGAAACAGGCCGAGCAAGTCCAGATCTCTGACGGGGTGACTGTTGAGACAGAGTGCCAAACAGTTCGCAGCCCGGTGACAGCGACCGTGCTCGTCCGTGTTTTGGATCCATCTCCTCTCGCTCCGTCTTCCTGACGAACACTTCCTCGACCTGTCTCATCAGGAATGTGCCACCGGGATGTCAGAGTGATAAATAGGCCTGGTTACATGCCAGAGGAAGCCGTCTGCCTCTGCCACTTGTGAGCAGACCACATCAGATCCGGCCCCTGTAGCAGAGGAGGAGGCTCGTACACGGGACGGCATTTTTCCATTAACGAGGGGAAGGGATTCGTTCTGGAAGATGTATTAGTTTTCAGATACAGTATGTGGCACAAACATTAGACTTTTTTATTAAAAATGAAATATGGTCCAATCAGTGTTGTCCACCTCTGGATGTTTGATTGCATATTTATTGCAGTAGTGATGAATGGCTTGCTTGTTTTGTCAATGGGTGAAATGTACTGATTACAATACAATCAAGTACAGTATGTGTATTAACAGTATGTGTCCAAAGAAACATTTGCTTTACATTATAAATGCACAAGTTTTGGCACTTGGACGGAGGAGGAGTTTCATTCTGGGACGACTACATGGTGATAATACACCATTTTTCCACTGAATACATTATATAAGTGTGACAACATTTATGCATGATAAGTAAATAAATCAATGAGACAGCATTTCACGACTTTACATCAGTACGGAAGTTGAGAAAGGCCAGACCTGCAAATGTTTTCTATCCCGTTATCTCAAGATAACAAAGTTCGATATCCTGAGATAACGAGATAATTATCCCGTTATCTTGAGATAATAAGGCTTTTTTTTTTTCCTCATTATAATTACTTTGCTAATCAGAGATCAGATGCAGATGGCAACTTCTAGTGCCGTAAACCCAAAGTGTCAAGAGGAAATCACGCTGTGATCATTTTCAGATCAGTCCTCGTCAGCTGAGGAGGAGTGTTACTCGTTATCTCGGGATAACGAGGTTTCTTATCATCAGATAACGGGATCAAAAAACGTTTGCGAGTCAGGCCTTTCTCAGGCTTCTGTACATCAGAATTCAGATCTTTATGAATAAACTTTAAGAACACATAAGTGAATAGTCAGTGGATAAAAGTGGATGAAATATATATTTGTTTTCTGGGGGGGGGGGCGATATCTACAGGCTGCAGTCTATAATGCATTTATCAGCTGTGGACTTTTAGTTTTATGCCGATAAAAAAAACCTGATGAGGCGTTTCCTCTCACCAGCAGTAATCAGATCATTTACATTAATTAAAGCCTTATTAATTACTTAAACAGTAGAGGTGTGATCATGCTACAGCGATGCTGCTCGTCACTCATAGTAAAAGGACGGTTTCTTCCGGTCTGCTCAGTCAGACGGGACCGAAGTCATTTCCATCAGTGGGCAAAGATAAAAAAGACAGATGGGAGGGAGAGGGAAAGAAGCGGGGGGTGTTTTGCTGGAGGAGCTCGGTGGGCGGGTTCTCACAGGGTTCTCTACGTCAAGGTCTAATTTGAGACTGTTGCCGTTTGTTCGGAAACAGAGTGGGTGGGGCGGGGCAGTGGGTAAACTACCCACGGCAGCAGAAGGACAAGATGAAGACAATGGACAAACAGAGGGTGAAAACGATGAAGGGCTGATATCAAAGCCCACACTGATGAAAAACCCCTGGTAAAGACGGGTTGGTGCACTTCTTTGTTAGATTCACAAGGCTGTAATTGGTCACAGCGACAGTAACTCTGAGACAATTGTATAAATAACTCAAGTAAAGGTGGAAACTGGAAGGAAATCTATCGGATTGAAGGGAGATCACCGTGTATCTCTGCTCGGTCCAGTTCCAAAAACCCCTTCAAATGGTTCTTCATTCCTTCCCGACCTCTACCTTCAAAAGGAAATGGGTTGTAGTGTTTCCATCTTCAGACAGTAAATAAAGATGGATGTAGCCTCTGTGACGTCACCTGCAGCTTTCTGAAGCTCAGAGTGAGCTGCTCCACCCTCGCCATCTTGGCATTGCCCGACTCCACCTCCTAACTCCCGGCTAATCCAAAAATGGGCAAAGAGGAGGATAACTGAAGAATAGGAGAATAACAATAATAATAATAATAATAATAATAATAAAATAAAATGTAAACAGGTTAGTTATCGCCATGGCTCCAGACTAAAATATCTCGACAACCACTGGATGCTCAACGATTAAAGTTTCACCAGTAAATTCAAGATGTAAAAACAACGACCCCACAGGTCGCCCGTGTACGCAGCTCATTACGATTACGTCCGACTCCCCCGAACCCACATCTGAGCAACGAGGTCCACTGTAAAACCAACAATGTGTTTTGTTTTTTCATCCATGACCTTTCCACAAGCTTAACCATGTGTTTATTATTGTAACCATGACAACGAAGGTTCTGGAAGCTAAAGGAAGTTCTTATTTTAACCACAAAGTTTTTCCTAAATCTAAATGTAAAGTACTTTTGTTTTGTTTTTTGTCTAATCCTTCCACAACATTAACCCACATGTTTATTGTTGTCACTTAAATACGTCTACAAGAAGCTAACGACATTTGTGTTTAGTGTTAATTAGCACATGCTAAAATACTAAACTAACATCAGCTTGTCACCATTTTACCATTTTTGAAGGGGCCGAGGTAAAGTAGTAGTAGTTGTTGTTGTTGACAGCAGCGTTGTGATGACAAACATGTGAATGCATGTTGTCCGTTTAACTCGCCGTGTTAAAAATATAAGTTCCATTCAAAGGCAGCGATGATTCTCGGTGGGATTTATGCAAAATCTTTCTTGCCGACTCTGAGACATTTTGAAAAGCCTTGTTTACAGCGCGGTGAAAAACTTCTCCAATCTGTTTCTGTGTGGAATAAAGCGCTAACCTTTGAGCCCATTTGCTTCTTTGACCTGAGCAACGAGGAGGGCGCAGAAGGAAGAAGAAGAAGAAGAAGAAGAAAGAGGGTGATTGGAGCAGAAGAGCAACGACACCCCCACCCCAACCCCCACCACCCCTCATTCCTTTCAGCCCCTCAAGGCTGCCCATAACAGACCCAGATGGTCTGTCTCTGCTTAATAGCCCCCTATATTTTTCCATCAGCGGGGAGTGTCGGAGACATACAAGGCCAGGTTAACCCAGGTTAACCAGGGAGTATTTCCACTGGGGTTAACTCCTCTGACTGCAGACAATACCAAACACCTCCCAATTAACGAATCCACTATAGCTATCCAGCATTTTCCCCCCCAGAAGAAAGCTTTTTCCCCCCAAAGGTCCAAAGTCCCTAGGTGGTAAATAGATGGTGTAGTGAGAGGCGGTTCCTTTTTTTTTTTTTTATCCGACAGCAGCCTCTGTGCTTAAGGGATTGATTATGGCTCCCATCAGACCAGTGTTTGCACACTCTCTGATCCCCTAATAGAAGTGAAGGTGGCTGCAGAAAAGGCAGAGCATTTAGCTGTGATGCTTGTGTGTGAAGGGAAGGGGATAAAGGCTTTAGTGGAGAAGATAAATAACCCCTTCTGCTCTCTCAGAAGCACCAATCGAGCAGCAAGTTAAGAGTTTAAATTAAGAGATTCTCTGTGCATCAAATCACCCACTAAATAAGCAAAGCCCTTTTTAGCTCTCTGACATTTCAGTCAATAAATTGAAGGGAAAGTGCATGTGTGTTTTTGTTTAATGTTAACGTTTCTTCTCTTCTAAATCTTTTTATTTTTCTCCTCTTTTTTTTACTGCAGTGCTCAAACATGTCAGCATGTGGTGCTTAAACTTTTTTCTTTTTTATTTAAAGAAGAAGAAGAAGATCCTTTTTTCTTTTCCTTTTTCTTTTTTTTTTCTAAACACAAACGCACGGTTGTCATCCGGCTCACTAATTAGCTGTCATAAGTTCTTACTCCCAGAAAATCCATTCATTCCTCACTAGTGAGAATGTTGTCGGCTTCCACAGCTTAAAGGACTCGCTCTGCAGCATCTGCACCTGCAGAAACGAGTGAGGTCGGCCGAGGAGGTCGTCTCCGCTCAACACTTTTTTTTAAACAAAATTTAGCTTAGCATGTTTATTTTTCTCTGCCACGAGATATACAAACACGTGTTCCCCCGGAGCGATTCGGCCGCTGAACACTGGAGATGTTTAGCATTCTGCTGCATTATCACGCCGTCACATGCTGTCAACATGACACAAAGATCACCGTCGGCGATCCCAGCGTTCATTGTGTCTGAAGATAAGGACACCTGTGGAGACGCGAGAGGTGCCACTCAGTTTAACTGCAAATGTCTGCTTCATGCTTCAATCAGAAATGTGTGCAGCGGAGTGCGGGAGGTCAGAACACAGTGATCAGGACTGGGCCGGGCTGTCACGTCAAACCACACAGAAAAACCCTCCGAATAGAATCCAATAGTCATTTTGTAGAGTCCAGAATACTGATGGCAGCAGGGATGAAGGACTTCCAACACATTTTTATTTGCTCCGTGGTGAAACTCTACAGCGCCTCCCGGAGTTCAGAGGCTCCAACTGTCTGAGGAGAGGATGGAGCTGTCTGCCAGGATACTCCTCTCCTTCTTACTCATCCTCTCTGTTTAAAGCCCTTGACTCAACTTCTTTCTTTTTCACAGACACTGATTCTGTAGCTTCAGCAGTTTGAGTCTCTGTTTCACCTGAACTCAATGTTTTCATATGTGGGAGGCAACACAGGAGAACCCAGGAAAAAAAGGCTCAAGGTCATCACAGCTCTGAAAAAAAATCTGCAACCAACCCAAAAAAAGAAATCTCACTGAAGGCCCCGGATTCAGTCTCTCAGGCAAACTACAAACTAGCTTCCCCACCTGCTCGGAGGTTTGTTGAGGCTGTTTGCAGCTTGTGAGGTGAAAAAGTCCCAGAACTCCTCAGTAAAAACTTTTATCTGTTTTCATTTATAGACGATTCTCCTCGTGGTCGTCTTCCTCCGCCACTCAGACTAAGTCCAGGTTACATCCCCGTTTATCCAGAGTCTCATAAAATATGAAATATCAACCATTTTTTTTGTGACATTTTGTCATACTTGCTGTGTCTGAGGTCACCGTGACCTTTGACCTTTGAACACCAAAATCTAACCAGTTCCAGGTGAACTTTTTACCAAATTAGATGAAAGTCCCTCGAGGCGTTCACACGACCAAAACCGCGTTTTGTGAGGTCGCCACAACCTTGACCTTTGACCTTTGACCACCACAATCTAATGAGTTCATCCTCGATTCCTAGTGAATGTTTTTTGCCAAATTTCAACACGTTACTGAGATAAAATGTCCAGGAGAATGGAGACGGATGAGCGGACAACCCGAAAACAATATGTCTCCTGCTCTGACTGTCGACGGATCATCATATAAATATGAGACAGTAAAAGACACAGAGCTCCGAGGCGTCCAGATCCTCATCCTCATCCTCATCATCATCATCATCATCATCATCATCACATCTTCAACTGAGCCAAAAAAAAAAGCAAAGTTCACAGTAAGAACAGCTTTTTAAAAGAACTCGAGTGTCTTCATGTCAAAGACGAGAACCACAACAAGTACACTGCTGAGTCATTTGTTAGAGCCGACAGTCAGAGCAGCGCAATGCTCTTCATTCACCCCGCCGTCAGCGCCAGCCATTGTAATTGAAAATAGCTTTTAATTACGTTCAGTTGGGGAGTGGCGATGATTGTTGAGAGTGGAGCCGACGGGGCGTTGGGCACAACACGAGGGTCTGCGGGGCTGAAGAAGAGAAAGCCAAATGAGCACGGCAAATTACTGTCATTCTCCTCCGTGAGAGTGTGTGTGTGTGTGTGTGTGTGTGTGTGTGTGTGTGTGTGTGTGTGTGTGTGTCTTCTGTAACTCTGTGTGGTGCTCTGGTAAATCTGGGATTATTCTGCACAGATGACTGAACACGTCCATCTACTCACATATGATTGAGGCAAACTAGCCGTTCTCTCCATGCGACCGCCATAGTCCCAATGATGACTGAGCCTCATTAAACCCCTCTCAACTACTATTACCCCTCCACACACACACACACACACACACACACACACACACACACACACACACACACACACACACACACACACACAACACAAACACAAACACACGCCCACACACATTTTGGAGAGAAATTGAGGTTGCGGTGTCAGTGGCCCGGTGGTGAGGAGCCTTGTACCAGGGGAGTAATTGAGATGGCCGGTGAAAAGGGGAGCGAGGCTTAGACAACCATCCACACAAGTTCCTGGCTGCTGTCCAATTATATCCAGCAGCCTCCACTACCTCCTGAACTCCAATTATAGTTGGCAAAGCTCGGCTGGTCAGAGAACCTGTCACCCCCTCGCTCCCTCCTTCGTACCCTCCCTCCCTCCCTCCCTCCCACAACTGCCGGCGAGAAATAGCAAAGTCAAAGACAATGTGTGATGTCCTCTGGTGCCTCGATGCGTCTGTGTGAGTGTGTGTGTGTGTGTGTGTGAGAGAGAGGTGGAAGATGTTTTGAACACAAGAATAGCCGTTGCTGATTGAACCCCCTCTCGGCCTCTGGTTCTATTCAGAAACAGCGGGCGGCTCCAGCAGCAGGATGAATGAGAGTGGATGCTGCAGGCTGAAGAAACCGTTTATCAACAGATGCTGAAATGTGAATGTCACGTGTTGACGGACGCAAACGTGAGTTGACTGAACATATACCGACATACAGAGCGATGAGAGACTCGGCGACGGGATGTTCTTTGCTCGAGGCATTTCCGTTTCTCTGATTCATTATCTACCTCGATGCATTTTAAGAGAGAAATACTGCTGCAGTTACTCTGCAGATTATTTTAAATACAAAGCAACTGTTTAAATTCTATGACACTCATGTTTTATTTACAGCACCAGGCAGAAACTTTATTGACACATCATGAAGAGTCTCCTTCATGTTGACGTCTTCCTCTGACTGTCTGTGGACTTTTGTCAAAACTGGGAATTATTAATATTTTCAATGATTAACGACGAGATAAAAATCATTCTATATGTGTTTTAGACTGAATTATAGTTTCTTTCATCTAGAATATGAATAATTGTATTTCAATTTTGTTTATTTTCCATTTTCATTATTATTTATTATAATTTTACTCATTATTGTTTATTTATTATCATACATGTTGTATGTGTGTACTTATATGTGAATTCTTGTTCCGTGTTCCTTCGCTCACTCAACAGTTCAATAAAGAAATAGTTGAAAAAAATAAAGTGACAAAAGCAATGTGAATTTTCACAGGCATCTGTGTCATTTTTCTTGTATTTTTGTATTTTCCTGGCAGCTTTATACTTTGTTAAAATGGCAAAATTACCAAAATGAACCTGAACTCTCAAACATTTAGTAATTTAATTTCATAACTCATTCATAGAAACAACTTTTGGATTATTAAAAATCAGAAAAGCCGCTGTTTGTCCTCCTCTGGAACGATGGTTTAGTCTTTTTAACCTCGTTAATTAGCCGTTTGACCGTCAGCGTCCACAAAAAAAATCTATTCATTAACAACTAATTAACATTTACAACCGACTCGATGGGTTGTTGAACCCTTAATAAATGACTTAATAATGTTTGTAAGTGCAGATGACTGACTACATTTCGCAAAACTGTCGCAGGAACGGCTCAAGTGTTTCGCTGCGAATCTGTGCCAGTATTCACCGGAGGTAGGTTTCATTTCCAGTCAGGGCAGCCTCTTCATCCTGCTGCCAACAAGCTCCAGCTTTTCCATCTACATCTTTACAATCATAAATCTTAAGGCAATTACTGGAGGGACAAATTCACAATCCTTCGTAGTTTCAGGGGGGGAAGCGAACACGGAGCTGTGGCAGCTGGTAAAGTGGCTCCAACGCTGCACTGCTCATGGGTTTCTATTTCTCTAGTCACTGTGCTGAGGATGTGAGGGAGGGAAGTAAAAGTTGTCATCAGCTACAGCAGGTTAAACATCCCTACATTTGCCCAAAGTGTGTATATATGTGTCATCATCACTGGTCTGCTTTACTGTATACCAGACCAGCAGACGTCAGGTCTCTGTATATTCTACACCCCGTACATCTATACCCTCTACCCGTCACTCTCCAGGGTTCAAAGGTTTCTCAATATTTCATGAAGATGAAGTAACTCAGACCTACTTTACTTGCTGTACTTGCTCTACCTACCAGTGAACCAGGAGTCTCATTAATATTAGAACGTTTTCAAGTTCAGTTGCTTTGCTGTGTTTTCTGTTTCAAACTTTCCTTTAACTTTCAAAGTAAGAATCAGGAAGGCAAGGATCTGCACGGTGAGCAACCTGCTGCTGGAGTGACATTTAGCAGCTAAAGAGACGGATGTTTTGACTGATACTGATTTAATTGGCATTGGCAGAGAAAATTTGCTTTTCTATTTATTGTATTGTTTAATTCTGGTCTTTTCGCTTGTGTTTATTTTTCTTGCAACTTATTTTTCTCAACATTGAATTTCATGTATATGTCAATTGGTTATGGTGAAATGCCGCTTCCTGACTCAATCAACGATGGTATAGAAACAGAGGGGGAGGGACACGACAATTGTGTTTGTGAATTAGAATCTTAATAAAGAACTTTGAATAAAGAGTCGTGATGTCGCTGCTGTGTCTGAATGGTATTTTCATGTGTGAACTTTTATCAGGTATAATGGTCATGACGTTAGCAGTTTTGTTCGCAAACATCGTTTCAGCCTCATCTGTTCTGCTCTCTGCAGCCGTCCGCAGACGTACAGGATTATTGACGAGAGCAGTAAAAGTGACTGGTGCTTAAAGGTATGAACATATGGCCCCAGACACTGAAAAACAAACCAATTATAATTCACTTGATCAGAATTTCAAACTGGCTCCACTCAAACTGTTTCACTGTTTTCAACAAGCTCAAATGAGCTCAGATGGCACAATTGCAGCTCTGCAACACATTACACCACACCACACGACACACCACACACACACACACACAACACACACACACCACTATACCACACGCCTTGGAATTGCAGGAAAAGAAAAAGTCGAGAATGGCACAGCCAGCGATGGCGATAATGTGTAAATGATGTCATTGAGCGTTTGATCATTGTCATCAAAGTTGCTTATTGCTTTGTTGTTTTTCTGACTACGCCAACCATAGGTTTTATGTGTTCTATTTTACGCTACACATTCCTTCCCCGTCTTCTGTTATGCCTTGTAATTTTAGAAACAAGATTTTTTTTTTTTCGCAGTCATGGCCCCGAGGGAGTAGTCCTTTGAAGATTTGCCATATTTATCATATGTTATTATCTGAATGGTTTGTTGTAGTTATTGGTGTGGTTTGTATTACATTCTTATTATTCATAATTCTTTTTTTTTATCCGTCACCTGTGAGGTTTTTTTTCATTTGTCCCTTTCGGGTCAATAACCAAATTCCGACTATTTGATTGATGCGTTCATTTTCCCGGTTTTCGCGCTGGCCGCCTAAAAAGCGTTACTCGCCTCTGCTTTTATACTTACAGCAAAGCACCCTGCTCAGCATCACAATATAGCGTGGCTGTGCATAGCCGCATATTAGTCAAAAATAGGTTGCACGGTACGTTAATGGCGCCTAATCTGGAATTAAAGTGGCTGCGGCTCCAATTTGACGAGGCTTCCCGACTGGGCTGGTCATTCTGCCGTCTGAGGAGGCGGTTTTTAACGTCGTGGTCAGAAATGTGTTGATTGACTGAACTGTAAACTGCTTATTTTTTATGATTATTAAGCCTCATCCAGATTCCACAGTGGGGGTTATGTACTTGTGGCGTGTTGGGTGTGGAAATGATGAGGTTTGTAGACTTCAGTGCATATAAGTGCTAACAAATAGTGGAACAGCTCTTATAGGTTTACGCAGTTCAAGATACCCATGGATAGCGCTACTGGTGACACAGGGTCAACTAGTTCAGGGACACTTGGGACAGCGATGCATTGGCTTTTTAGGCCCATTTACTCCTTCTTAACCGAGGACTTTGAATTACTTTTGTACTTCCCTCATTACCTTTTGACCACAGTAGCAAACTCAGACAGTCCTTGAAAGGACCGTAGGAGATTATTCTGAGATTGTTCTCTCCTTCTCTGCTTAATGAATAGCTGGATATTATTTTGTCCTAACGCAGCATTAAACAGCAATATCCAGCTCATGGAGGGCACTATATGTGTCGCCCTGTTGAGCTGTCGAATGTGACTCAATTGTGTCTTGAATATTACTTAAGGACATTTTTTCCCTGAGCAAAAATAAAAACCCTGGGTTTAATCTTTGAATCATGGCTTAGAACACGTGGAATCGTCGCGTTTAGTTTCCAGTGAGAACCAACACTGAGCCAATCTTCATCTCTCTGCAGCTACAAACAAATCATTCCCAATTGTTTTGCATCATCTCGGCTGCTTTGCTACGGCAGCTGTTAAATCAGCCAGGAAGCCGCTGCAAGATTACAGCTCACTACATGATTAACGAGACACTTACCGACGGCGTTCCCAGTGTGACCTTCACCACTCAGATTAAACAGGGAGGTA
>NW_019175055.1:1065493-1165008 GCF_002260705.1 Seriola dumerili | reverse complement strand
AAGATTAAATTTCCTCCAGCTTTTGGACTGTGGATTAAAGAGCTTATAAACCATTGACAGAGAAAATTTGCTTTTCTATTTATTGTATTGTTTAGTTTAATTCTGGTCTTTTCGCTTGTGTTTATTTTTCTTGCCAACTATTTTTCTCACATTGAATTCATGTATATGTCATTGGTTAGGAAATCGACTCTGATCACAAACATGGTATCAGAACGAAGGGGGAGGGGACACAATGTCTTTGAATTAGAACTTTAAATAAAGACCTTGAATAAAGAGTCGGATGTCGCTCTGTGTCTGATGTATTTCATGTGTGAACTTTTATCAGGTAATAATGTCAGACGTTCGCAGCTTGTTCCAAACATCGTTTCAGCCTCATCTGTTCTGCTCTGCACCGTCCCGCAGACGTACAGGATTATTGACGAGAGCAGTAAAAGTGACTGGTGCTTAAAGTATGACATATGGCCCCACACTGAAAAACAAAACCAATAATATTCATTGATCAGATCAACTGCTCCACTCACTGTTCCACTGTTTTCACAAGTAAATGAGGCTCAGATGCAAATTGCTCTGCACACACACACACACACACACACACACACACACCCTTGGGAATTGTCAAGGAAAAGAAAAAGTCAGAAATGCACAGCACCATGCGAATGTTAAATTATGTCATTAGCGTTTACTACTTCACAAAAGTTGCTTTATTGCTTTGTTGTTCTTCTCTCGCCAACAAGGTTTATTGTTCTATTACCTCACTTCCTTCCCCGTCTTCTGTTTGCTTTTATTGAACAAGATTTTTTTTTCCAGTCATGGCCCGAGGAGTCTTTGAAGATTGCCATCTTTATCATATGTATCTGATGGTTTGTTGTATTATTGTGTGGTTGTATACATTCTTTTTTCTTTCTTTTTTTTTATCCCTCCACTGTGGGTTTCATTTGTCCTTCGGGACTCATAACCAATTCCGACTATTTGATTGATGCGTTCATTTTCCCGGTTTCCCGCTGGCCCCTAAAGCGTTACTCGCTCTGCTTTTATACTTACGCAAAGCACCCTGCCATCAGCACACAATATAGCGTCTGTGCATCAGCCGCATATTAGTCAAAATAGGTTGCACGGTAACGTAATGACGCCAATCTGGAATTAAAGTGGCTCGGCCTCCATTTGGACGAGGCTCCGACTCTGGTCACTGCGTCTGAGGAGGGTTTTTAACGTCGTGGTCAGAATGTGTTGATACTGAACTGAAACCATTTTAATGATATTAGCCTCATCCAGATTCCACGTTTATGTACTTTGGTGTGTGTGTGTGGAAATGATGATGACTTCATGCATAAGGCTACAAATGTGAACAGCTCTTATGGTTTCGCAGTTCAGATACCATGGATAGCGCTACTGCCTCGCACTTAGTTCAGCACTTTGGACAGCGTCATTGGCTTTAGCCCATTTACTCTCTTACCGAGGACTTTGAATTACTTTTGACTTCCATCACCTTTTGACCACAGTGACAAACTCAGACAGTCCTTAAGGACCACGTAGGAGTTATTCTGAATTGTTCTCCTTCTCTGCTTATGAATAGCTGGATAGTTATTTTGTCCTAACGCAGCATTAAACAGCAATATCCAGCTCATGGAGGGCACTATATTGTCAGCCCCTGTTGAGCTGTCGAATGTGACTCAAATTGTGTTGAATATGTACTTAAGACATTTTTCCCTGAGCAAAAATAAAAACCCCTGGGTTTATCTTTGAATCATGGTTAGACACGTGAAGTCAGTCCCGTTAGTTTCAGGTGAGAACCAACACTGAGCCAACTCTTCCTCTCTCCTGCAGCTACAACAAATCATCCATTGTTTTGACATCTCTCGGCTGCTGTAGCGCAGCTGTTAAAAGCCAGGAAGCCGCTGCAAGATTACAGCTCACTACATGATTACCGACACTCCACGGCGTTCCCATGTGACCTTCACCACTCAGTTAAACAAGGGAGTAGATTTGGTTTCAGAGGGCAGCACTAAGACTGTTAAAAGCCTGATATTTATTCTTATTTATTGCTCCTGTACATAAACATGCACTTTACTTACTCTTTGATTGACATTCCATTCCAACATCACTTTAGATAAAGAAGAAAATAAATTAAATATATTTAGAGCTGCACACTGTCCCACCAGTTAGTGGGCGGGGCAGCCTACATGTAGCCTGAGAGGCTAAAGTGAGGGCAAAGCACCTCAGCTAAAATTACACACTCGCAATGCAGCCTTTAAGAACCAGGGAAAGACGACGTTCGTGCAAAGGTTTTTTTTATAAAGATCGATATCTCAAATGACACCTAGAGTCATGTGACAACACAACACCACCTCCCTCCTCTGCTCACAGGTGTTTAGAGGAGATGGTCATTTTACGCTTATGAATGAATCTCAGTCTGTTCAGACGAGGTAAAACTTCCCACTGAAGCAGAACTGGAAGTCGTTTTGATTCGAAACCAGAAAAAAAAATATTTAGTTCAAATTGGTAAAACAATAGAAACGGATGCAGCAGCAGCAGCAGCAGCAGCAGCAGCAGCTTCATCCAAAAGATGTCCCTGCTTTTATTTAAGTGCTGTATTTACAGCAGTGTCCAGCACAGGGACACTGCTGCTATATCAACATCCATTTAACATCAAAATATTTGCTGGGAGGCTTTAGTGTGTACTAGCAGGGGGGGGGGTTGCACAAAGTTACATCTACAAATCAGGTTATAGTGCAGCGTTTTCAGAAAATGTCACCACAGTTCCTGTTGTTTCTGGTCTTTGCAGACCCAGATTCCCTGCTAGACGTCCCAGCAGGAGCCTAAGTGCCTAGTTTGCCAACTGGCATGTTTCTGCTCACAGCCTGGACTGCAGCCTAATTATGCATCTTAGGCTCTTTGTTTTTGTCAGAGTCACTGAGTAAATTCTCCTCTCAGTTCCCATTTTCATTTGCTTTCTGCTGATCGAGACTGACTGGCCAACTGGCAACGACCCGGCTTCATTGGTCTGATGGGCATATGCATATAGATGATGTTTTTCTTTCCACCCACAAAGTGACCTTTTGCAGCGCGTATACAGGAAACAGAGGGTTCAGCACGTTGCGCTCGTGCAGCTGGAGATGTGCATTAAACCGCCGTCTCGTTGCTGTGGAGATGAAAGATCAGTCTGGCATTCTTTTGATGTCAAATCCTCCTTCGGAAACTTTGCTTTTTCCAAACTTTTCACAAAGCAACTCCGCTGTTGTGTCATTTCTGACAAACGCGCTCGCACACTCACAACATCGGTAACATTATCTCAGGGGCTCGCCGGCGTCGCCCGGGCTGCTCCTGTCCTGTAAAGTCAAGGCTTGTTTACTGTGACCTTTCCTTTGCCCCAGTCTTCTCCATCTTCACAGGTTAATGTGTTGCAGTTGTTATTGTCACTGAAGGTCATTTCTCTAAAATAGATGAGGCCAATTCAGGCGGCAGCTTCCGCCTCAGGCTGCTGGTTTGATTCCTGTGTCTGAAGAAAAGTCGTGTTTCTTTTTAAAAAGCTAAATTAGCTGCAGTTCTTTGTACATGGATAACTGAGCTGAGTATGGATTCGCCCGAGCGAGCAATCAGTCCTTACGCTCCGAGGAGTGAAAACCAGGCATGGACTCATTTTTTAGACACAAATAATACAAATTATTAATTTAATTATGATTTTAAACAATCTAATTAATCCAAGTTTGATGAGAAAATCCTTAAAATCCAACAATTCCATGATGAACGGGGAAACTCTGCCAGCTAGGGAAGATCATGTTTTATGATCAAAAGATCCAGAACAGATTCTGAGTGAAAGCTGTGGCAAGATTATTTTTGCAAAAAAAAAAAAAAAAAAATCCAAATTTAGTTTTTAGTAGCAGAAAATACGGCATTTAATTGAGACGGATGGGAGTTTGTTATTGAAATACTAAAATATATTACGACCATATTTACTTGGAATGAAACTTTAAATTGAGAAAGTTTTCTAAAGTGAGGAAGTCATTTAAATCAGACTGACTATCTTGATGGAAATTAGCCAAACGATGACAGTAAATCTGCTCCATGAGAGACGGACGGGGTTTTCATTTCACACTTGGAATATGTTTGAGGCGTCAGACAGGAGGTTTAATGGGAGCACTGGTTTTAAATCACCTGTATGTCCAGTGGCTTCAGATATATGCAGCACACAGGCCATTTCTGTCCATCACTCAGCTCTCAAGAACTTGTCACACGTTTTCCAGAATTTTGTGCAAATTTACAAAAAAAATTAAAAGCTGAAATCTGAGTATTCAGACACTTTATTGCAGTGGGAGCCTCTTTGGCAGCAAACACAGCTCTGAGTCTTCTTGGGAAAGTCTCTCCAAGCTCTGCACATCTGGGTTCGGACAGTTTGTTTCACTCTTCCTGGCAGATCCTCTCGAGCTCTGTCAGATTAGATGTGAAGTGTCTGAGCTGCTGTGTGTGAATTTTCGCAGATGTTCTGTGGGGTTTAAGTCTGGGCCAGTCAAGGGCAGTGAGAGATTTGTCCTGATGCCACCCCCCCCACCCCCACCCCAGCACCGGCTTGACTGTTTGCTTCAGGTCATCGCCGTCACGCAGGAAGGTGAACTGTCGCCTCAGTTTCAGGTCTCGTGAACTCTGGAGCAGGTTTTCTTCGAGGACCACTCTCTGTATTTGACTGCAATCATCCTTCTGACAAGTCGCCTTGTCCCTGCTGCTGAGAAGCCCCCCACCCACAATAAGGAGGGTATCAGCCAGGTGATAAGGTTTCACTGATCTCAGACCAGAGAATCTTTTTCCCTCCTGCTCCGAGTCCTTGACTGTCGTCTGTCTCTCCACCATCAAGGTCCTGATACTCGGTTTGGCTGGATGGCCAGTTGTAGGAGGAGTCCTGGTGGTTTCACAGTTTCACGATTATTGAGGTCAGTGTGCGGCTGGGAGCGCTCGGAGCTGGAGAAATGGTTTGATACCTTCGCCCTGACCTTTGCCTCGCCACGAGGGGGGGGGGGTCTCCAGAGAGTTCCCTGGACTTCATGGCCCGGTTTTGTCCTGACATGCCGAGTGAATTATGGTTTCACTAAATAACTGATTGTGTAGCAACAATGGAAGTGTGTAACACCAGTTATAATCCAGCAACACCAATACAATGAAACCTTTGTCCGTGCTCTAGCTTCTGTCTCACACAGGAGCCGATCAGGGATGGAGATTTTAATGATACCGATGCCATTATTGATTCAATTCATAGGTCCCATTCTTTATCGATTCCCTTAAAAATTCCTGATCAGTTTTTCACAGTCACACCTGATTTACAATGTAGACACAAACCTATAGACTATGGCTGCACTCATTAATTCTATCAGCTGCATCAGACCAATTCAAAAGGGAAATGTGCGTCCATACTGCCATTTAATATTTAATCAACAGTCAGTGTAAATCCATCTTGCATTAGTTGTAACTAAACTTTAACTGAGATAATCATTTTCTTATTTTAACATCATGTGCGCCGTACGAGGTCACTGCTTCTGTGTTCAAACGCGTTGTGATGATCTTTTCCGAGCTGCAGTTTAACAACAAAAGAACAAAAAATAAAAGAATAAAGTAGGTCGAAACTTCAAGCACAAAAGGTTTTTTATTGTCTGAGTTTAAACCTCTGTGGCTCAGATGGCACCTGACGGGTCGTGGCTCCTGGTTACCTGAAAACTAAGGTGAAAATATCAGTAATTTGAGTTTCGAGTGACTTTGTGATTCGGGGAAATGCATCGAATAGTGAAGCAGCACTTCTTCACCATTAGCCTAAAGGTCAGGATTTAAACAGCGAGGCAATTTATTTTTGCAAATACCAAGTTCATAATAAGCTTCTCTTTCTCTCTGCTTTGCTTAATACAACGGGTCCGACTGTGTCATAATCAAATTTACAGAGTGCTTCAAGAACACGTCGGAACAGTTCAGACGTGTTGCCGTTATGTAACGTGTATCCTCAGATAGATTGGTAGTCAATTCTGCTGCCAACCTTTTTCTTTCACAGAAAATATATAAATGTGGACTAAATAGCAAAGCCAGGAGACCAGAAACTAAAAAGCAATATCTCTGGGGGGCCCCTCCAACTTCCACTCACTCCTCTGTGTCCCCTTTAGAGGATGACATTGCAGGAGGGGCAATGGAGCAAATTCTCTGGCACTTACTTTCATTAAAATCTGAGCAGGAAGACATCCCAGCCCAGTCGGCTGGAGGATTTGCAGGCTGTGTAAAAGTCTGTCTTCCTCTAACATTACTCTAACCTCCTCCTTCTTCTCCTTCTTCTTCTTCTTACCACACTGCTGCCGATGTGACAACTCAGATAAGAACGAATCAAGAGACAGGGGTAAGAAAGCAGATAGATAAAATATCTGGGAGAATGTTGTGGAGACGGCATCTTCTGATCAGATATCAGTGTTTCTGAGATTTATGAAAGCTTTCCTCAAACGTGCATCAGTGAGACAGAATACTAACTAAAAGAAGGTTTTTTAAAGATTAAAAACAGGAAAAAAAAAACACGATTCCTGAGCTCGTCTGTAGTATTTTAACATTTTTTTCTAAATGCTGCAAAAAGCTGCAAAAATGTTTTCCACATTTCACAAGTCCCTGTGTTTTGAATTGGTTTGTGATTAGAGCGTCTTTCAAAGCCGTCCAGTGGAACAAGTGCAGGTTCGGCTTCACTCTCACTTAATGTGAGCGGAGATAAGCTCCAGCCCTCCACCCAACTGTGAAGGATAAGTGTGTACGTGCGATGGATGGATGTTTTATTTAGCCTTTTAAACCGGTCTACTGGCTTTTTAAACTGTTTATAATGCTATTACAAAGCCCTCCTCGCACTGGCAGCTCCTGCAGGGCGGAGTCTGCAGGGCGGAGTCTGCAGGCCTAACAGGAAATATCAAAAAGTGTGTTTATTTTAAAACAGGATTTTTCATGTGTTTTTGGCGTTGGTGCATCCTCACATTTCAGCCATGCAACCGGTCTGTAAGTTGTTATACTGTATATGTTTACTGTGAACAGTAGTAAGTGAAGCTTCTAATAAAAGTTATTGTTATTATTGTATGTAGTATTGCCACTTGGACGTTAGCTACTACAACTAGTTCAGTTTCAGTATTACAATAGTAAAACATAGAAAGTTAGCAAACTATAGCAGTAGTAAAATTCACTAAGTTCAGTCATGTTTATTTTATATTTCCTACTTGCTCTCAGACACACTCTGCTTCACTTCTATCCCCGCATACACATCAGCTGTTATCGGGTATTGGCAATTTCACAGGGTGACGATAAGACAATCATACTGTGGATAAGATAAAAGAATCCTGTCCTGACCAATTATGGGGGTCATCCAGGAAATCAGACATTGACCCCCCAACTAAAAAGTCATCTGTGTTTCACCGTGTCAGTTTGCTGATTTTATTTCTTGGTTTGTTTTCACTGCTTTTCACTCATGTCGTCAAACCATCGTTTTATCAAAACAACCGACTCGAAAGAATCTTGGAAAATGAAAGAAAATCGAAGGTGTCATTGTAATTGCCTCTCATGGTCACAGCAGCTGCTGTTTATCAAAAGTTACATAGTCCTGCTTTAACCAGACTGGGATAAAAGCAAAATTAAGTCTGGCACAGTTGGGGAATCTGTAGTAGGTCAGCTTTTGAAAGGCAATTTCATTCAAATAGAGAAAGATAAGCAGACCCCCAGGCAGAAGGTTAAATCCCAAGAAATGAATCTGAATCATGAAGGAGAGACAACATCCAACCGGAAAGAAGAAAAGTTTCAGAAAATCAGCAGAAAGAGTTGAATAAAGTCGGAAAAGTTGGATAAAGATTACAAAGAGATGAGACATGGCTCTCCAAGTAATGGAGGCAAGCTGTGATCATCTATATCGAGAAGAATCCCCTCAGTAAAATGGTTTAACCAAAAAAAGGAGAAACATCATCAGCGCAGACAGCTCACTGCATTATATGAAGCAATCACTTCTCACTTGTAAAAACTCTCTCAGCCTAACCAGACAAATGGAAGAGAGGAGGCTGCAACCTGCTTAGTACCGAACACAAAAACAACTAAATGAACTCTTCTTAGCTAAAATACTCCACAGACACTTGACAGTACACAAACCAGCAGGGAATTAAGCTGGAGAGAAAATGAGGATATAGTACCCATTGACAAATCTTCAAGTGGTACACTAATGCTTATTTAGTCATCCGCAAACTAGCTTTTTGTCACAGCCTCGTCATCGTGTGCTCAGTGGAAATAAACAGCAGCTTTGCCGCCGATAGCTGTGCCAGCGTATGAAAAGTTCTCCTTCCTCAACATTAGCCTGCTTCCTCTTTGATCATGGGGTCTGACAGATCTGTGGCAGACAGCCGCCATCTTTTTATAAACAAATGAGTCATGCAGCTTGGTCTCTCGTCACCAGAGCCTTGCCTCCAGGCTGTATTCTGCAATAAAAACTTCAAGGTGGGGAAAAACAGCAGCGTCTTTTCTGGTTCACAGTGACTAGAGCATCCGCCGTCACGTGATTCACAACATTCACAAACGACGCTGCTGCTAGAATCCTGGCAGCAAACAAAAGCATCTCTTTCTCTCTCTTTGCTATTCAGAATACAAGAGCCAGGACTTTAACTGGGACACGTAGAAAATCATATTGCACTGCTTCTGCTGGCATCTCTTCACTGCATGTTCGACTTCAGAGGGACTAAGACTGAGAGCTGGTTCCAAACCAGACCAGATGCAGCATGAGCCACTCTCCAGTGTCTCACCAGCCATAATCAATATTCTTAATTAATGACTTGTTTGTCTAATCTGCAGCTCTACTGAGCTTTTCAAGCTCGTTTAGCTTGTTGTTTTTAGCCTCGATTACCTCATATTTTATAGCCTCTTTTAGCTTGTTGTTTTTAGCCTCTTTTTAGCTTGTTTTTCAGCCTCTTTTAGCTCATTGTTTTAAGCCTCTTTTAGCTTGTTGTTTTTAGCCTCTTTTAGCTAATTTTTAGCCTCTTTAAGCTTGTTGTTTTAAGCCTCTTTTTAGCTTGTTTTTTAGCCTCTTTTAGCTCATTGTTTTAAGCCTCTTTTAGTTTGTTTTTAGCCTCTTTTAGCTCGTTTTTTGCCTCTTTTAGCTCATTTTAAGCCTCTTCTGGCTTGTTGTTTTTAGCCTCTTTTAGCTCATTGTTTTTAGCCTCTTTTTGGTTGTTTTGATTTTACAGCACATTTACAGTATGGTTGTGTTTTCATTCTAAGAGGAGAGATTCAACTAACCACTACAAGAGTGGTGAGATAGCTGAGGCCACTTGTCATTAACCTCGCTAACTTGTGTATTTGTACTGTAGAAGATTAACAGATGGACAATATCTCAGCCAAAACATCTGGATCGCCCCCGGTTGCTGGATGACAGGTGTGATTGACTCACGATTGGGTCGAGCGGGTGTATGGGCGGGACCTTGATACTGCAGCTCCACTACGACGTGACATCTAAGTGACATCGCCAGTGCAAGATGGCAGCGCTCATATTTTTTATTCTAAACATACCTTTATAGTTGTTACTATTGAGGCAATCAACATATTTTCTGCACATACACTGCATTAAAATGAGTCGAATTAGGCTCAATATGTTTTAACTGAAGTGTGAAAATTGAGTAATGCAATGTGAGTAAAGAAAATATAATATATATTATGGAAAAGGATATTTGGAAAAACACATTCATTTTTATTAAGAAATAACTTTTCAACTCATGTAAGGCGTAAAGTCTCCACTAAGATGTTTTTTTTTTTTAATTACCTCCCCTGCCTTTGAGAACAATCTTTCACAGGCACATGAGTCTGGGGTACACAACAAAAAACCCTTTGCCAGCTTGTAAAGGCGTGGATGAATTTATTTCTGTCTTTCTCAATATTTCAGTGGATCCTCAAGGTGTCCAATTATTGGGAAAAATAAGATCAAAGTGTTTCCCAAACTGGAAAAGTCTTTCTTTTCCTTGGCGGATCCATCGCAGATACAACCAGTGAATGTCAATCAGTGATACAAACTAAAAACTATGAGCATGCACCATTTCTCTGGGACGTCTTATACACAGTCGAATGTCACGCCATCATTTGAACCGCCACCAAAAGCCAGTCAGGTGGTACAGACAGGAAGTGAGGCTTCAGATGCATCAACACCACTGGCTGTAAATAAAGATGGACGTAGCATCATCAAACATACGTGTCACTCAAAGAGGCCACACCCTCAATCCTTCATAACTTTAGTAAACTTAATAAAATGTGAGTTATATAATCAGGTGTCATGAAGGAGGAAAATTAGCTCTAGAGACCAAAACTGCTTTTGTACCAGGCTGGAAACATGTTTATTTCTGTTGTAAAGTTGGACATTTTAACATGGGAGTCTATGGGGATTGACTCTAGTGGTTGTTAGAGGAACTGCAGTTGTTTTTAATTTTTCAGCCTCGGAGGTCGCTGCCTGATCAATACGCACTAACAAAAAGTTAAGCTACGCTCAACACAGACTTCGACCTCTCACGCAATATCACTACTTATGTCATTAACTTTAAACTTCAGAGAATTACTGTAGCTACAGCTATAGCTACCATTTCATAACAGCTATTTTCCACAGCAGTTTCTGTCTTGGGAGGAAGTTTTAACCGGCTTTTTGCTCAGGATTTTGGAATTCCATAAGGATCCGTCAAGAGAAGTCTCCAAAAGATAAACATGCCAAAGCCATCTTCACCTCTACCTCTTTTTAAGGTACAAATACAACCCCACAGACCTAAATATTCAGAGTGCATAGCAGAATATACCCAGTCTTGCAAAGAAACATTTTGTCTTTTGAGGATTGCTGTCAGAAGTCACATGCGAAGATGACAGCACTGCTGGGTTTATTCCCATCTTTCTTCTCTTGCTCACTTTTTCTTTGTCTTTTTTCTTTTTGCCTTCTCTTTCTTCTCCATTACCCGTCCTCATCCTCTCCACGTCCTCCACCGATTCTCTCCCTCCTCGTCTCTGACCCTCAAAGACAGAGTGCCCTGTTCTGTCGGTCTGCCATTGTCTACCAGCACAAGAATACCAATGGCCGGCAGCTCAAAGCAATCAATTCCTTCGAGGTAGATCCACTGTGTGCCTGACATCAGCCTCCCTGATTATTGTCTCCGAACGCAAGCCGATCAATAGCAACCACCACCTCGCCTCCCCATCACAAAAACCCCGGCTCCTGGTTTTTAAAGTGCTCCCAGCCTTATCGACCGCAGTTTGGAACCGGAGTCCCATAGAAGCCTGTACTGCTGCCTCTGAATGATCTTGACACGGCTATTTTGTGAATGAAGTTGCAAGAAGAGGAATTATCTTTACTGTACTGAAAAATAACTTGACTGTCTTAGATGATCTTTGAAGGGCATAATTACCAACTTCCTTTGCAGATGTGTGAAGTTGGCAGCTCTTCAACAGCGATGCAGAGAGTGCTCAAATGGGGGGTATTAAGATTCTGCCCCTGCTCCGCAAACCCTCACTGAAGTGCTGGGTTACCACGGGTGACGGTAAACCACTGAACAGTGGTCAATATGTCCAATTGAAGCAAAATAACTTGAAATAACATCTCGACTTTTTCTGATCTTTTTCCCCCTCGTCCTGTTTTCTTCAGATTCAAAACAGCAACTCAACCACCGTGTTTCACATCGCTTAAAAACAGCACGATCAGCTGTGGTGATTTTTCTTTCTTGATAGTTTCTTTCTAAATAATGTCTCTCTTTTTCTGAAATAATAAATAACATGCTGCACACGAGGTGAACATTAATGTGTGCTTTAAAGAGCTGGAGGAAGTCGAGAGAGAAGTGTTGCATGATACTGTAGTAAACATATTCAGCGCCTGGAGCAGGCGTTCGTTGAGGTATTTTTCTGTATAACCACTGCCTGGAGTTACCTGCACTCTGTGGGCATCCAGAGACTCACTTCAGGTGTGATTTATCAGAGAAGCCTTCACAGCAGAGTGGCTCTGACATGTCAGACCACAAACCTTGCTTGCGGCTTAAATGTTGGTGCACTAAAAAAAAAAAAAAGAAATACAGCTGACCTCTGTCATTACAGCTTCGTTGACGGAACTTAACTGTGCTGCTGGGCATCCGTCCAGACTGTCAACAAGCTTACCTGGAGGCCACTGATGAACAGTGACATTTATTAAGTGGAGGTTTTGACTACACGCTGTGTTGAGAAACCTTGATGTTGGTGCTGTCATTAAGTGCAATACACTGACTTTCCTCATATACTTAAGCAGTGTGACTGACTTTCCTCAGTTCTGGACCTCGAGCAACACACCTATAAAAGTTGTACTGTACTGACGGGATGACAGTGTTTGTCAGCGGCTTCCAAAACCCTAAACAAGTGACAGTTACAGTCTGTTCTCTGATCCGCCAGCTCTGCAGTTCAGATTTTAGTTTAGGTACAAAAACTACTTGATTGACATTCACATTAAACTCTTACAAAAAAAAAATCATGAGTTAAGATTATTTTTGTTGAACTACTGTTCCCAAGGCTAAAGGTTAGAGACGGATCATAGTCATGGCTCAGATAAACCGTCCACCCTCACTTCTCCTCTAAAGGCTTGTGTGCAAATAAGTTTGGAAGCCTCCGTCGATATATTTATACCTGCTCTGAATGGTCATTCTCAAAAGCTGGGACGAAAAGTCCAGCAGCATCAAAGCCGCCTCTTCGACATAATCACAGTTTCCCTCGTCTCTCCGGAAACTCTTTGTAGTCTCGATGCATAGAGTCGACAAATGGGGATAACGGCAGACATTTTCTGACCGACTCTTCACAAAGGCATTCACCGTGTTCCACTTGGTCGTACACAAGAAATGTGAAATATTGGAAATAGTTGTTTGAAGAATAAAACATAAAAAAAACAGAGTGCTTGATTTCACATATGGCCATTTCAATAGTTGTGTTTGTTTGTTGGGTTTGCCTGCGTCAGAAAGCTGCAAAAGAAATTCCAACTGACGAAACCTTTTGCCTCTTTTTTATTTATTTATTTATTATTACTATTATTTATTTTTTTACATGCCTGTACGTGTCTGTTCTTTGGTCTGCAGGGTGAAAACATAGAAATCTTCCTGGCCTGTTCTGTTCGTATGGAAGAATTTGATTTTATTTGCACAGTTTGGAGTATAGGGGATTGATGGAATACAAGCAACACCTGTGCAATATGATGCAACACCAAAACAACAACGACCTTGCATGGGGCTCTTTACTGTAGAGAGGGTAGATATACTGGATTGCACTGCATTGTACAGTTGTTGCATTTGTTATGTCCATTACTCAGAATAATAAGATATTTCGTCAAATAACAATACTTCTAATTTAATTGCATAAAAATCATGTGATAGATACTGACTCACAATTAAATACACTAAAGGGGCGACTTACTGATTTTAAACAATCCAGGCTTCATCTGTCTGACTCACTGGGGGATAAACTGCATTTTGTTAACTTTGCATCATTTTTACATCATGACTAAAAGGTATTTGTAAGTTTTTCTGCCGCCCAACTTGATTTCTTTGCCGGCTACAGGGAGTCAATATCTGAAGGTGACAAGACGGGCCGGGGCTAGCTGGTTAGCATGCTAACTGCTGTTGAAGAAAAGTAAACCTTGGTGTTTGTTTCCACCTCTGGAGACAGATGTTGGTGAATAAAGGAATGAAGGTTGATGCTGAACTTGCAGCCTTTCTTCTAGACTGGTGAGTAAACAGCTGTTAATGCTAACGCTGCGTGACAATGCCCAAGAGGCCGTGGGAGCTAAATGAGGGGATGCGAGTCTGGGTTGACGTTTCCAGCATGAAAATCTTTTTTGTTACGACACTACACTAAACTCTGTTTTTTTTCCAACTGTGTACACCACCGCCTAACATCACACTCGCTCTTTTATCCCTTGTATTTGCACCGTGTCTATCAAGCAGCTTAAACTGTGAAATATTAGTCAAATCCCATCAGCCACCTGTTGGAAGCCGCAGCAGCTGCCAGAATCAAAAGGTTAATGATGTCAGGACCCCCGCCGCAACAGGAACTTTGTACTTTCAGTTGATTTGAATATTATTACTGTTGTGCACGTGGTGGCATTAATGGAGCTGTACAGTGTGAAGTACATTGCTGACCTTTCTGCAAAGCCAGGGCAAGAAAAAAGAAATCCTTGTTGCCGGACAGGAAACGGCAGTGGAGGATCTTCATAATAATAATAATATATATCAAAGAGTGAGGAGACCTTTGTTTTTATGTTGGCAAACAGTGAATATCTACATCCAAAAAAGGACATGACTGTAAAATGTTCATTAGCATAATACACTTGAATTCACCTGGGGTGTGAATTTGTGCGTGTGGCTGTGCATATGCGAGCTTGTGTTTGCCTGTTTGTTTGTGTGTGCAGGAGCGTGAAGGGGAGCAGGATGGCCTACGAGGCACATTGTGTATCAACTGGTGACATGTAGCTAGGTGAAAGAGCACCCTCCAAATCCCTGTTTTAACAGGAGCATGCACGCAGCTGCCCCGAGGACACACCGAGTACACAGACCTCACAGACCAGCCGTGTCCAAACATTTCTCGCTCTGTAACCATCCAAGCTAAATAACCCCGCGCCGAGCGTTGCTGAATAATTGCGTTTGCCCTGCGTGAAGCCTGCCAGGAGAGCAAAACATTTATAAAAACTCCAGCAGAGCAACATCACACTTCAGAGCTGCAGCCAGCTCCAGTAACGCCGTTTGTTAGAGCAGACACGTTGAGCTGTATAGCTCTCTTAATGCCGGAGGAGAGTGGAGTCCACGTCGATTCTCCTGACTGAATGCAGAACTGTCTGGCCGCTCTGACAGACAGCCGCCTCGAGTCAGGGCACGGTTTAAACTTTAAATACAAGGATACTGTATGAGTCCTTTGTTAGCAGTGTGTCTGTTTGCTTACAGGCAGGAGAAAGACCCAAACATACAAACCACACATTGCATAAGGCGGCTATTGTCCCGTGAGTGAAAGCTGCATTCATCCACTCTGGGTCCATCTACAGTATGGAGTATACTGCTGACTGCTGCTCACAATGACACTTCATCATAATTATAGGCTCACGCTACAAACCATGTACACTCTTCATCACGGTCGCAAACAGTGATGCTGCGCTTTAGAAATTTAAATGTATTTTTTTCTTCCACTCCAGGCATCCATTGTTCTCCATTAATTACTGTTCAATATGAAAATGAGGCTCTCGGAACGTGTTTGCATTGTGTCATCCACAGTGACAAAGTCTGCATTCAGTTTTTTGTCATTAATTCAAAAGGAGACTTTTACGACCAATGGGCACTGAAAGCTGCATGAAGCAACATTTTTTTTTCCTTCCCACTAAATCAAATGATTTTACAGTATAAAATGTAAAAAAAAAGGAGCCACAACAGAATCATCATCCGCCTCCCCTGAGCTCCATGGAGCATTTCAGCCTCTTTTGTTTTTGGTATTCCAGCCAGTAAACTCCACTCCCATCAACTTCCTCTCCAGCAGCAGCTGACAGCTGTTTTAAGCAACAAAAGCGCTAATAAATAATAAACCAGCTTTATCCCACCAGCCCGGGACCGAACAGCAGACACACAAAGTTAGTGACTCGCTGGTGAATATAGTGGAGCGTCTAAAGATCCTAAAGACATTTTCCTGCTGGTGCTGGAGCAAAACTATGACGGAGCATTAGAGCCACATCCAGGATCAAAACACTCTGAAATTACGAGAATAAAGTCGTAATTTTAGGTTCCGTGTTGTTTTAGAGGGGAAATATCAGAAGCTTTAACGTGGAGCATCCCGGGAAGTTCTACTTTAAGTTTCACAAATCAGCAGATACTTCATCTTTTGGCTCATCATCATCATCATCATCAGGACATTGTAAAGATTGTCAAGAAACAGTTTATTCTAATGTTAGACAGACAGCTGCCACTGACTGTCCTCTCACCTGTTGATTGTAATATTCCGACTTTTAACTGAACTGCTGATCTGACCCACAAACCCAAACAGCAACAACCCTTAAACTACATTTGGCGGCCTCGTCACACTCAGTCTGGATGTCACCTGAAGCTGAGGAGATGAGACATGTTCAAAGGAAGTGGTTCGAAACACACACATGATCCGTGGAACGATATGATGACAACTGCAGAAGGTTGTGTATGTGACATTATCTCTTTTCAGACGAGAAACCTGGAACATTGCCGACTTCATCTCCGGGATCCGTTAATGAAATGGCTTTTTGGCATTCAGACGCGGGCCTCTGTTACGCAGATGTTCTGTAATGGATCTATTGAAAGAAGACGGGACCGATGCAGATAGAGATGATGTTGCTGGAACGCTTTGATTCCTGGTGCATGAGACGATGTCCTTTAGGAGGCGGAGCAAGACGCACAACTCTCATTATTCAACCTTAAACTTCTGCTACCTTGTGTTTCTATTTTTATTATGTTTTTATTGTTTTATTTTTATTTTTTTATCTTGAGTAATTTGTCTGCATGTGTTTGTCATGTTTTTATTTTTATCCTTGTGAGTCACTTTGTAATCTCTGATTTTGATAAGTGCTTTATAAATTAAAGGGTAACCTTTATTATTGTTATTATATTGATCCGTTAATGTGATGTCAGACTTGAGTCACGCTGGAAGTGTTGAGGAAAGGTTTCTACGTCTGCTGGTTTCCATTGTGATTTTTAAAGAAAAGTAACTCAGTGGAGTAACTGTTATTATTATTATTGTTATGTGACTTATTGATATAAAAGGAAGCATTCTTTAAAATGACTTGTACAAAGTGGTGAAACTAGTTGAGGAGTATTATTCCTCTATGATATTGATCTTTCTCTTGAATAAAGCATTGACAGATTTTTCCAGTTCTGATTCAATCTCAAACTCTGTGCAACAAAACAACAGCAGACAAAATAGCAAATGACGGTGCAGATATGCCGACCAGGACTAATTGCTCTAATAGCTCAGTGTGCCAGTATTGTGCAGAAAGCCTAATATGTCTGTCCTTGTTTTTTGTAGCACATGAGATGTGGGAAAAAGCAGGGTGCTGTTGTGCATAGTAGCACACATAATTACAGAAGATAGCAGAAGGCGCGGAGTTGTTCAGAGATAACAAGATATCGTCTCCTGTAGTGGCTGACATGTTTTTATGCCACATGGGGGGAAAAAAAAGAAAAAGAGGACGTCATTAAGCTTGTCATCTGACAAAACAAAGCCCTGTGTAAAATTAGGTTGCAGAGAAACAGCAAAAGGTTTTGGGGGGGGGGGGTCAGCGGTCCTCTGACGGCATTTCCCTCCCGCACTCATATTAGCAGCTTTAAATTAGGTTTAATACTTTCAGTGTGAGACAGAGAGAGAACCCCCCCCCACCCCCACCCCCGTTCTCCCCCACGCCAAAAGAGTGGAGCTTGGAGCAGACCGGATATTTACTGCTTTCATTTTGTTTCAAGACAGGAGCTTATTGCTTATTGTGCTCCATTATTACTGCCTCCAACTGGGGCTAATTTATTTAGATTTAACAGCAGTGTTGTTTCTTTAATACCTTTTGAAAAAAAAGGGGGGGGGGGCATATTGTCATGAGATTGGCTGATGAACAAAATATTACTAAGATGTTGTTGGAGGAAGTAGCAGAGAAATGAAGCATCACCAAGTTGATTCCAAAAACGGAGCGTGGAGGTTTTATTACAATACCTCATGTACACACTAGAGCCCCCACAGGGTCAGCTGAGCTAATGTGTACTCTCTGTTTACAAATCAGCGCGCACGCTTTCGCAAAAACCCCCGTTACACCGCTTTCACTGTGTAACGGCGTATTCATTGTGCTTTTCACTAATCCATGTCCACGGTAATCTGTGGGCGCGGGCTGCGACAATCCACACGAAAAACACAAAGTTCAGCTGAGGCCGGTGGGCGTGTCATTAGTTTTGCAGGTTTTCGGTCGTGGTGGATTCAGTGAAACGTCAGGAGTTCAATCTATTACAATTCATCACTGGTGATCCTGGATCAGTAGCTTCTAATGATCTTAAACCAGATTCATGCCGATCGTGTGATCTTGAAAATGTGCCTGAGATTCAAATCGTGGTTCACATTGGGCGAGCGTCTGGCTTCAGGCCGGCGGACCAGACCCCCGCTGTCACGGAGCCTCATATAACTCCTCTAAAAGTCACTGATAGATTCTCTCTTTTGCTTTGAACCTTAATTCACAGCCCGTCTTCCCAGCCAGAGCCAGACTTAGTGTGGCCTGCTGCAACCCCTGACCATGAATCACCAAGTCATTGAGTAAACTAACAGTGTTCAGGATGTGACTAGAAATTCAAGCACACACACAAACACAAAAACATACACACACACACTCTCTCTACACCCTGGCTCTCTCACCTCACAGTGTCTCAGCTTTTCTCAATCGATGAGTTCTATTAAGTAAATAGTGTCTGTAAGCTGCTGGGCTGTGTCTGCTCACACTCAGACCCCCCCACCCCCCCACCTCTACTGCCCAAACCTGTACAATACATCTCTCCAAATGTCTTCACATCTGGTCATGCAGGCAGGTGTAGTGTTCTCAGGGAACATGTAGACTGTTAACGCAGAGCGCCTGGAAGATCTGACATAAGCCAAAATAATCCACCTATTATGAGGTTGGTTGGCTGTAAATTTCTGTTATGAATTAGTCAGACTGGCTACGATGGCTAAGCTAAAAGAGGCTATGTTAGCTTTTAGTCAGAGTCAGAATCAGAATAAAAAAACACTTTAAAGCTCCATATTTTCGTCTTCTGATCCATAAGAAGATATATTTGTGGTTTTAAGAACCAAAAACCATCTCAGTGTAGTTTTACATCTCCTCTCTCAGGCTTCTCTCTGGAGCTCTAGTAACAACAGGTCGGTGAGCCAATCAGAAGAGAGGAGGCTCTGAGCCTCTCTTCTGATTGGCTGACTGTTTCTGAGTGATCCAATAAAAATAAAGCAGATTTCAGGTAAAAACACTCAGAGAAACCAAATCCTGCAAGGTTTGGATGGTGGGTCCAGGTGGGCGGGGCTTGGTGACTGCTTTGTTGTGACATCACAAAGTTCCAGAAGTCCTGACGGCTGGTTTTAAGGCTCAGTTTCTGAATACAGGCTGTGTGCATTTGTCTTTGGACACGAGCAGCATAGCAGAGATCAGAACAGGCCGAGGATGGGATGGATTCACCACCGGTGCTGGAAGCATTTCTCTGAGATTCCGGTCCTTGTTGACATCGTGGCCTCCTGCAGTTGCTGCTGCCGATTGTCAGCTGCTCATAAATGCTGCAGATGTCCCACATTTCACTTTATTCTACAGAGGCAATCTTACACACTGAACTCACTGTCATGTTTGTGGAACCGGCTTGAGATGACATGTGCTTTGCGACATGGTTTATCATCATGCTGGATGAAGCCATTAGAGGACGGGCAGACTGTGACAACACAGAGATGCACATGGTCGCCAATAATACTCAAGCAGGCTGCGGCATTTAAACCATGCTCCAGGGGTACGTGCCTGAACTCTTGACACAAGGCGTGACGGTTCTCATCATCTGCCACAACAGAACCAGAATGTTCTTCAGACCGGGCTTCATTTTTCCACCGTTCTTCTGTTGAGGTTCGGTGAGACATGCCTCTATGAACTGAGACGCTGCCACACGATTGGCTCAATAGATATTTGCATTAAAGTTGTACCACATGATATATGGTGACATTTGTTATTACCGTGGTAACAGCAAGTGCAGTAAACGCTCCTCAAGCAGCTGCTTAGTCCAGAAAATGCAACAGATGAGCAACTGGTGTCCCCGCTTACAACTCACATAAACTCACACTGTTTTAATAAAGAAGTGAGTCAATAATAATCTCAATCATAATCTGATTTCATGCTGCAAACGGCCCAACTGATGCAGCTCGTCGCAGCTTCATCCAACAGCTCGCTGTGGCTGCTCCACCTCGATCCATTCTGCTGATGAATAAAATGGCCGCTGTACCTTAGACACTTTTTTTTTCTTTTTTTTTATGAGCAATCATGGTTAGCACTAATCTCAACAAACTAAACAAACACAGTGTTTTTTTTCCTGTGACTGCCTCACAATAAAAAGCCACCCAGTGTTTCACTAGCTGCTTTTAATGTGAAGCAGCAGCAGGAAATGTTCCGTTTGGCAGTAACTCACCGGAGCTGGAACACGGCTGCTGGAGAACAACCAGGATGCAGCGACATGGATATGAATGAGATCAAATTAAAAACAGTAATACTGGATCCCTCTGTGTGTGTGAAGGCAGTTTGAATCCAGCGTGGGGAATTCCCTTACAGGAAAAAACACACGTGAAATTTAACACGTGAAAACATGTTAAAATCCCATGTGAAATGTGTGGAGCACGTGAGCTGGCACATGCGCAACATGTGGTTTTGGAAGATTTTTGTGGTGTAATGTGTGAAGCTCATGTACATACTTTGTTTGCATGTTTGTCAGCACTTTGAAAATCTGCAGTATTGTTGATGAGTCTTTTGCACATCTGCTCCACATGTCATAACCTGTGCTAACATGTTCTGCACATGCGCTCTGCATGGTACCATGTGATCAAATGTAGGAAACACATGGTAAATTCATGCGGTTTGTCCGTAGTGGAGAGAATGCAAATCATAAATAGCATCATAAATCGAAAGGATTGTAACTAATTGTGATGTAATGTTTCTCTATTAATCAGTATTGAAGTTATAAGTGGCATCCATGGTCAAGCAGTCTGTTGTATTCAACAAAACTAAATATTACTATTTAAAATGCTGCACACAACTCACAACATAATCCCTGAAGGACTCGTGGTTTCCAAATCAGCCTCTGTAAATTGTAGTAGAAGCAATAATCAAAGTGTTATTGCTTTTAAATTTACCCGTCAACAAACTGAAATGTGCTGGAGAACATGGAAGGAAACAAACACAAATCCAATAGCAGCCTCTGATCGGGAGCTAAGGAGTCGCTGATGATTTTATTCAATATGTTGTTGATGTTCTGTTCGGGCTCAGATAACCACAGGAAACCGCCTGACCGCCATGTCCAGCTGAATCTTTTATACACACACTGATTGTGAAGTTAAAGTCAATCAAAGCTGAATTAAAATAAAAAGAGCTGGATAGTTTTGCTCAGCTTTGGGGGGGGGGGGGCACTGGAGAGAGTGAATCCAAGCTGCTTTCACTGTATAAATTTCAAGTGCTTCACTGTGGGTGAAGTGCATTGGATTCTACACTGTCACTGTGAATAAAATACCATGTTTTCTGCTTTGTCTACCACTGGATAAACTACAAGCCAGGACTTTTTTTTTTTTTTTTTTTCCCAAAATCCTTTCTCTTATCGCTTGTTCTCTTCTCGAGTCCATAACAGTCTGTGTCTAAACAGAAGAAAAAGCACATGAAAATAATCCCTTAGACCCAGGAGCAGCACACACTGTGCAGGAGGGGATTATTGATTCCATGTCATGAATAGGTAACGACGGGAAAGCATCTCACTCCCAGACAAAACAATCCGTCCTCTTTGGAGCGAAATACTGTCAGTGTTGTCAGACTTGGTCATTTCATTAGAGTAAACAGAGCTGACAGTTGCTGCAGCATTTCAAACCTGGTGAATCTCTCCTAATGACACACCTGGCAAAGGGCTTTCATCTCTACCCAGACCTCCGTGCTTCAGCATATTTTCTTGTCAAATAATCATCTGCCACTGATGGATGGTCGTGGTTTCAACAGGTCACATTAGTCAGGGCCACAGAAAGAAAATCCAGGACGTTTATGTGGAAAAGCAAAAAGCAGTTTTCATCCTCCGAGGCTTAAAAGTGAGACTTGGTGACCTACAACCTAAAAAACAACAAACTCTTTTTCTCCCTTTTCCAACACACTCAAGTGTTTTGCTGTTAAAGCCATACTTGGTCTAGTATGACCAGTAGCTGATAGTCGCAAATGTTAGCCGATGTTAGCATAGAGCAGAGGTTCCAAACCTTTTCCAAACAGTTTTGGTCTCTACAGCTTATTTCCTCCTTTTGGATTAGCTAGGAGTCAGGGGGCGGAGTCAGGCGCTGCCAAGGTGGCGACAGTGGAGCAGCTCACTCTGAGGTTCAAAACCGCACTTCAGAAACCTGCAGGTGACGTCACAGAGGCTACAGGCAGATAACTTGCTAAATTCATCCCTCCTCTCTACTCATGCTACTCTGAAGGATCATTCAGACTAAATGTGAAGCAAACGTTTACCTCCCTTTAATCGAGGGGATTTGACCGCTTCACAGCTGGTGCAGTCCACTTTTAGCCATTGTTGAACATTTCAAATTTGTCATTTTACTCGGTTTATTTCATTCAGCATGACTAAAAACGACAGTGCCTGAGAAACTTGCTGGCATGATGAAATGCTCATTTCCCTCCAAACAAAAACAAGTTTAATTGACAAAGATGCAACATTATTCTTTATTTCAACATGAGCACTTGGTAGAAATGTCTCACTTTGGTTTGCCTTCTTGCTTGAATGAGCTGTGACTCAAACACTTCATGAATTATTGATTCAAAGTTTTAAAACAAAAAAAACTGCTTTTGGTAATAAAAAAAAAATCATATTGTTCTATTTAAAAGAAAAACTGAGTAACTTGTGTCGCAGATCTCTGAGTAAATGTTTGGCTTGTCGCAGATGATCATTGAAATGGTTTCAATCAGAAAAAAGCGAAATAAGAGGTAAACACACTGTAGCTCACCACGACTCATGTTTGTTGTCTCCTGCATGTGGCGCCATTCAAGCCGCTCCAGGATCCGTCACAACTCATTAAAGCCAAAAGATGAACCACGGTCAGTCACTTCTGCCAAGTACAGCTGTAAACATAAAAACTAATGCTCATTTTTCACAATTCAAACCGCCATTCTTGTTTTGACTGAAAGGAAACGAGCTCTTGTGTTGTTTAAAACAAGTCTTGATCAGTGACATCAACTTTAAATCACTTGAATTTGCAAAAACACCGTGTTCGACTATTTTGATACAGTAGAGAAGAAGAAGCTTGGTAAGCCTGGATACAAGATAAAGTCATTTGTGCAGCGTCAGGCAATTTCAATTCCCTCAAGAGATACTGTGCAAATGGCATGTGTGGCGACAGCATCTGATGCCGTGTGACAACAGCAACACATGGTCATTTTATCCCAAATATGTCCTCTATGTGACTTCAGGGCTTTCCAAGGGAAACGCCTACGGCCCAGCAGCCAGCCTCTAAAAGCCACAAACATTTTCTGCCCTCGTTCCGGTTGCGCTTTTAACATGTTGGAGGCCGTTTTAGATTCTGCTGCGTCTTTGCAAAAGTTCCCTGGGAGTGCATGTTGTTGTCCTGATGGTTCACACGGTGGTGTGCGGGGGCAATCGGGGTGTTGCCGCATGTTTTTCCCTCTTCTCCGTCTCTGAGGACCGCTGCCGAGTCACACACTGTCCCTAATTAAAGCGTAAGAGCATGATGGGTCGATGTTTGCGAGAGGGCGACCGACACAAGATGGGCTACTCTCCATTTTTATTTTACACCTTTGTCAACCTCCTTCATATTCATGCAACTCCACATACTCACACCTCCGAGCCTTCTGGTAAGACACAGTCTTCCTACGGTGCAGTGAAGTGCTCCAGGAACACTTCAGGTCCATTCTGGGGGGGCAGTTGAGTGCATCGCAAACACCTCTGCGATACCTGTTAGGCCCAAGCTGTATGTGTTATTTACTTCACCCTGCTACATTTTTACAGCTGGGTTGAGGATTGCAACCCGTGGCCTTACAGTCGCAACTGTAACTTCTATAACCTTTACATCACCCGTGGGTGCAGGATGTACAGCGGTGTGTGTGCACATCATTCATACTGTATATTACAAAGCCTCCCGATATTGCCTTGGCCCCGGCTATAATGCACCATCCCAATAAACTTGTATAAACTTCCTTTTGTACCTATATGACTTATTAATGAAATCAAACCCACAGCAGTGATGTCACCGGATGCGGTTTGTCGTGGAGACACCAGGAGCATTATCACTAAATGAAAGGAGAGTAAGAGAGAAAAGAAGTGAAGCAATATTGTACGAGCTCCCGGCCTCAGGCACTTAATACTGGTGGCTGAATTTGGTTGCCAGGGCAACAGAGCATCCAGCATTGCAGAAGTGCTTGAATATATTTTTTATGGATTGTATAAAATGGGGGAAAAGAAGGTGAACGGAGAGCAGCAGTGTCACAGTGTTCTTGCATAACTGCAGGCAGCGTCATGACATGTGTGACAGCGGGTGGGTGGAGACGGCAGCGGCGGGCCTCACTTTTCGGACGGTCACTTTGGCGGTGCATTACTGTTATCAATTGTAACAGGATCATTTCATAATCCAGCAAAAAATAAACAGCCCAAAGGCGATGTAAGCAGGAGGTAATCGTAGAAAATCCCCCATGTTAATGGCAAGTGGAAAAAAATGTAATTGGCTGTTGTGTCGTGTTTGTCTGATACTGTAATTGGTACGCATGCTGGAGGTGTAAAGGGACCGGCTCCTGTGTTGACACATGGAATCCACTTAAAGGTACACTACAATACAATTATTCCCAGCCCAAGTGTTTTGCTCTCACCGTGGGTCCCCCCCCCCCCCCCCCCCATCTCGAATAATTTCCTGGCTTCAAATACACATCAAAAGCCTCGGTGGCATCGACTTAAATCTCTCAGCTCACTGGCCATCAAATTGTGTGCATCAACACTGATGATAATGTCTGATAATAACGGTCGTAAATGCATGTCAAAGAGGAAACGCGGGGGACATTTCATCATCAAAGACAGTAGCTCCAGCGGTTTGCAGCAGGCTGAGGGGACCGGGATGAAAGATCAGAGCAGCGGGGTTTCAGACAAAGCTGGAGGCCTGTCTTTGTTTCCGGCCGATCAAATTTTACATTTCCAATTTCCCTTGTTCTTGTTTAGAGGCCAGAAACAGCTGTCAGGTGGCTTCTAGGTCCGTCACTGAATGTTTTGGTTTCGCCAAGTATGAGTTACTGACGTGGATCCCCGAAAAAAACTTGCTTCGCTCAGTGGAGGCATTATTCAGCTGCTGGATGATCAGAGAATCCATTTCCAGCAGCTTGCATCCAGCTCAGATCACCTGCAGTACCAGAAGCACTGAGCCAACGCACTGCAACAGGGACCTGGAGATGTTTCCCAGTGGCGACGATAAACCCCCTCATACTTTTTTTGCTCACAAAAGAAACTGAAATTGCTTCTCTATGCCGAAGGATAAGTATTATGTATCTAGAGTGAGTGATCTGTGAGAGAGCCATATGGTGTTCCACAGGGCGCATCCTTCACTTTCACAATTCGGGTAAGAATTGCCCGGGGCTGGGATAAGGCTCCTCTGCGTCTGTTTGCTCTCCCTGGATGGATCGTAGCCCATCTGAGAAGCTTGTCCCACAATTTACACCAAACCAACCCGCCCACATACCCCCCCACCCACTGCTGTCTTGTGTTTTCACATCACACCTCTCTATTGCTGCCCTCTGTCCTTCCCTGTCCTGATTTGTCGTCCCAGAGGTGACGGTCATGACACAGCCAGCGTGCTACATAATGAATTTTCTTCTCTTAGCCCTGTTCTTTTCCTTCTCCTTCTTCCCCGCTGGGATTCCCACTGACCACTGTGCTAAATGCATTCAGAATTATTTAGCTAACCCAGCTCACCTTCTTTCAAATCCCAGCTTTTTGTCTCTCCATTTGTTACATGCAAAAAAAAACTCCAGGCACCACGATCCTGACATGAGATTATTTCTCAAGGATGACATGTTTACTGATGCCTATTTTACCATGACACAGAGCTGCTGAAAACCTCCTGGGTCGTTCTCACACCTCCAGTTCAGTTAACTTGATCCACAGCAGGGAAAAAGAATCATTGCTGCCACTTTCTATAGCCCATTTTAAATTCAAAGGCTTATTACAAATGAAATCATAAGGACTGACAAGTAAGTCATGTATTAGACAGTTTTAGTGGCTCTCATCCTGCATCACCAGCATCATTGTCATTCCCAGTGACTTTGCATGTATCTGAAGCTTGGTATTTATCCAGATACTGAATTCAGTGTCTCATTTTAAGTATAGAAATATTTTGGCAACGTTCAAGTGCATTTTGCTCAACCTTGTTCAAAGTAGTAGTATTTCTAAAGAAATATAACATTTTGTTTTCGCTACTGTTCGTCTTACACCGGGAACACACTGGCTGCATCGCGTGTGCGTGGCGGCTGCCGTCGCTAAACTGCCGCAGAGAATCTTGTGTGTGTGTGTTCACACCGGACAGAGACAATTACAGCGGAAGGTGTCAGTTTTATGTGATGTTGTTGGTATGATGTCAAGACGACATCAGCAGGTCTTTTCCCTGTATATTTTTGCTGGGAGACACGTCACGTGTGGAAAAATAGGCGAGACGCCAAATCTCTAGATTACGTCAGTGTGTTCCTGGCTTCAGTGTCACAGGCACTGTTAGTTTTCCTGTTCATACATGGTCAGAAAACCCAAACAGAAACCATTCTGGTGAGAAACTAGTTGCATTTCCATTTCCATCTCTGCAGCCAAACTGACTTTATGTTCCCACCTCTTTTTTCCCCGATGAGCTCTGGATGACTACAGCCTGTCAGCACACAACAGACAACATGAAACACACTGAACAAGGATAATGGGTCAGTTTATGTCTGGCTTCCACCATTAACATTATGCATTGGCCATCTGAAAGCAAATACATGTTAAATACAAAGTGCTCACATGATATTTTCTGACGTTACTGTTGAGTGTTATTTTGTGTGGAGGAGCACGGTGAACTCAAAAGTTAAAAAAGTATAAACTGTACTCCGAATTTGGCTGCATCTATCGGATCCTTTGTTAAACACAGTCTTGTGTGTTCAGTCTTTAAATGTGGACCTGAACTGGGAAGCAGCCTCAGTTTGCACCCAGCTCAAGGAGAAACCTTAACCTCCCTCCGACATATGGAATCCAGTTTAAACCTAATTCTATACCTGAAAACAAAAACAAGATCTGCAGATCTTGCAAATCCAGTTATAAAAAGTCATAAAGATAAAAAACAGTTTTTCTCATAGAACTTTTTTTTTTTTAGGTTAATATGAAAGACTAAAAAAAGCTTGTGAAGTTCTGGTATATTGAACCAGTTTACTGTAATAGATTTTGGCAGATGTAGTGTGGTGCCTGAGGGAGAACAGAACATCAGACAAATGATACATCAGGCCTCGGAGAGATAAGTGTTCGAAAAGTTTTTTGAAAAGTTCAAATTCACTGATATATTGCTCACTCTCTGGCCTTGCACTAGTTTCAAAACAACATTTATCTTAAACCAGACTGAGACGTACAGTATGTCAAATCCCACTGTGAAGTCGTCATGGTAATAAACATACATTTCCAGGCCACTGCAGACCTGAAATGACTGACGTAAAGATCACCACTGAAAAGACAGACAATCGTACACTTGCAGTGTTTCATAACTAAAACTTAACCAAAGCTAAATAACCTCTGAAAGTGAAAAATACAGAATCACACCAGTGTGGTAAAACAGGTTTCTCCAGCACAACACAATCGTCTCTCCTTCACTTCTTAAATGAGCCGTTTAAAAGCAGCAACTTAGTGACTTTCAAAGGGCAAAAAAATTCCATGATCATGTTTTAGCATATTGTAATTCAAGCGGTCTGAGAGCAAACTAGACCAGGCTTTCCAGGCTTTAGACAATCTAGACTGTGACAAGAGGCTTTAGCCAATCACAGGTCTTTTCAAAGGAGAGAGAGAGTGTGTTCCTATTGGCTGTTCTACGAATGCAGATGCTACCCTAGCTTTAACATGTTGCATCAATCAGCAGCGTCTTTCATTTCAGCAATACAGAGCTGCAGGGATGACGCACACCGTTTTTCTGTAGGCCAACTGGGATGTTAGCATCACTCTGGTTCCCTCAACAAGAGGCCAAAGTGATTTTAACATTGTCTTTTGGATTACCGCAGAAAATAAACTGTCAGTTCCTGATCCTGACAGGTTCAGTTCTGCAGGATCATCTTCACTCATGAACACTACTTGATGATGTTTGAAGCCTCAATACAAATCAGCAGAAGTAAAAAGCTAATGCTAGGATATAAACCAACGACACCACAACCATCAACTTGTAGCTTGATGTAGCTCTGACCTCTTCTACCAAAGCTTTTCCTTTGACAGAGTTAGTGAGAGTTGGTATAAACACAACGAAGCTGTAAAGGTGGACTGGTGAGAAGAACGTGGTGACCTTTAACGTCCCCAACAACCTCTGTAGTCTTATTTAGACACTTGTTAGCCACCAGCTAATGAAATATCAGGACTGGGGTATTCACTGACGTATTTTATGTTGTACAGTAAAATGTGAAAATGTCTTGAGCTTGTGTTAACACCGACTGTATTTCAGTTGTCTTACCAAAAACCCATTCCAAAAAAAAAACAAAAAACATGGAACAGGGAACAGGAAGTGCTAAAATGCAAATTAATTCCAGGTGTTAGGACTCATTCCCGCGGCGCCCTATGTTAGCTAACATTAGGAGAAAAGTTATAGATTTATGGAGTGAATGCATTTATGAAATCTAAGACAATTAGTGGCAACAGAAGAAATGTAATAAGAAGAAGAACAAAATCAGAACCAGAAAAACCTCAATGCTTTGATAAACACAGTGAAGAAAGAGGAAGTAATAAGTAAAACATGTACATATAACTGCATATAAATAGTAATAATGAGTGTGCTTTGAAGCAGAGTGTATTTTTGGGAGGTCATCCATCTCTCCAAGGCCCTGAGTTTTAGCAGCACAACCATGGATATGTCAGTCATCTCTCTGTCAGATGAAATGATGTTAACTTTTTTTTTTTTTCCATTTCCCCAAAAGGGAGATCTGATGACAACTGCAGCTGTGTTTGAATATTCCCCAGCACTCCTCGCTAAGATACATCCACTGTTCTCTCTCTCTGGCCAACTTGTTTTGCTTTCATTCAAGATGAAAAAAAAAACCCCGTCTCCTTAATACATCCCCAGATGTCAGAAGTACTCTTCCTTTCAACGGAGAGAGAGTGTGTCTACCTCACAGACGACCAACTTGGCTGAAATTCAGAGAGCGATGCACTTTTGGAATGATAATCAACCTCGCAGTGGATCTTCGTGGCGACCATCCAGCCTCGCTGATGGATGAGCCATCGAATCAGAAAGAGGACAGATGTTATCCGAATTAACACATTCCCGCCAATAAAAAAAAAAATAAAAAAAATCCCCCTCACCGTCTCGCAGTCCAGATACGAGTATGATTTGTTGTCAGTGGGGGACAGCGAGAGTGACTTTTTTTTTCTTCTTTTCAAGTGTCTTTTTAATCAACTGGCACAAAGGCAACCCTGCTGTCAGCTGGCAAGAGAGAGGAAGAGGAGGGGAAAGCCGAGTGTCAGATTCAAATCCCTCACTGACAGTGATTAAAATGAGATCTCTGTGAGGTGAACTGAAATGATGAGGTTTAAATCAATCTCAGGCTTTGGATCTGGAGCTTCAAAGAAAAACTAATGGCACATATAGAGGATTACCCACATGAATAACAATGATAATGTGACTAACGGCTTAATTAGGCTCTTTTAGGACTGCAGTGTCACAGACGGAGAAATGTCACCGGGAAAACTGAGCAAAAGGCACAAAAGGCAGAGATTCAATCAAGATCTATCTGAGATATCTACCTCGAGTAGCTGCTAAAACTGCCCCCGAAAAATCATGTGAAGGAATTTTAAAGCCACATCAGGCAGAATTCTGGCGAAAAAAAAATTAATTTATAATAATTTAATGGGGCTGCAGAGGAAAGAGCTTGTCATGCTGACCAAGTAGCAGGGAGGGTGAATGTGGACTCACCCTGCCTGAGAAATCAAAACTGCCTGAACACAGGTGCAAATAAATGAGTCTGTCTCCACCGACAATGTGTGATGCAACAACCCCACGAGATTTAACAGGTTTCCACATGACGGTGTAGCGGCGAGGTAATCACTGGCTGGATTATGTAATATTATGTATTAACGAGAAGGGAAAGAGTTTAGAGACCGCAACCATTTTTCCAAAAGACAAACATTTTCTGCCGGGGTTACACAGGGCCGAGCGGTTCGATGTGGTTCCTTAGTTTATATTGAAAGAAAAACAGTATTAAATTACCCAGAATTCACTGTGTCACAGTTCGGCAGAAGACAGTCGAGAACTAACTTAACTTTTGTGCTATGGATGAATTCAGAGTATCTTCTTCTATCTGAAGTCTGACTATTTGTTGTGTCTAAGCCACAGTCTTTGTGAAACCGGCTCCACCTGTTGTCCGTCACTCTGGAAAAGCTTGCTGTACGTTCTCATCAACTTCCAGCAGGAAGGAGGTAAAAACAAAAATGAATCCAAGGTTCACAACCACAGGTCAAAGGTTCAGCGTGGGTCAAATAGTATCACCGACAGGCTGAACTACTCCTGGTTTATTATCAGGGTGCATCTTGTGATCATCATCACACCTCCAAAAAAAGGTAAGACACTGTGAAGTGGAAGTTTACTAAAAAGCCTGGGAAGGGAGTTGTTAAATACCTGAGGGCTGTTAACATACGACATTCTGCTGCAGCTTTAAAATTTTATTCACCCAAGGAAGGTTTATACTGCACAGGGTGGATGGTGCCTCTCTGTGCATCTCTTTCTCAGAATCACGCCATCCCACCGCGCACAACAGTAAAACTATTACAGCTGCTCTGAATGCTGGTGGCCCATTAAGTCCAGCAACTGGGATTCAACACGGAACCTGTGCAGGGAGGAGGAAAGTGCGAGGTATTCTTTCTCTGCTTTAATGTGTCACAGCAGAGCCACCAGCACGCCGTAACCCCCTTCTCTTCAGGGTGAATAACTATATTTCAGACGTCGGCCGATGTCCGGTCTCTGAGAGTTAACATGTTCCAACCTTTTCAATTACATGCTCAGCAGGTTACAGGGAAAGAACGTTCAAAGACTGATGGTGTAAGCCGATTTTCTCCTTCACTTCAATCCTAATTGAGTCTCATCGAGCTGCTGATTGGATCGTGATAGGACCGTGCCGTCATCTGATTGCTTTCCAGCTGTAATTTCTCTCTTTTTTAAATCTAATTAAATCAATTGGCAATGTAAAAGAGATTCATTACTAAAAAGTCTTTTCAGCAATTCCACCGAGCAGGAGCATTTATTCATCATAATCTGGACCCTAAAGTAAATTAATATGCTACAATAACATTATGTTTAATTACTAAAAAATTGGTTACATTTAATTATTCCTGCTTTATTGTGGATTTACAAAGAAGAATTATTTGAAGGCCTTAAATTAAATCCTTTTCGTTTTTTTTCATTATTTAAGAACAAATATCTGCTCAGACCTTAAACAGACGACGTCTTATAATAGGTTTATAAACAGTCATGAAATGGAACCATCTATTGTTCGTTTTTTTTTTAATCAACTTTTAAAGCCAACTGGGAATCAGCAGCTAAAACGCTGTGACTCTCCACTGTGCTGACGGGCCTCAAAAAAGGAGGTTAAATTGGCAGGCGGACTCGCAGCGGCTCACGATGCCCTGAAACACAAAAACAATCACTTCATTTGTCACGCTTCAATTCCCATGGAACGATACCTTCAAATTCCCAAGACGTACAGTCTGTACATCAGAAACTCATTACACGCTTATTACCAGGCAATTAGACAGCAGAGAGCATGTGAGCCAGTTCAAGAGATATCTGACACTCATTGTTCTGCTAAATAATCAGCAAAAAAGAAATAAAAATAAAAAAAGGGATATTGACACTGTGGATTTAGGTAGTCCTGTTTATTGCTTGTCATTATATTGTGACCCCGCACTTCAAGATGCTCTGAATGTAAGAGCAACGTGGGCTGGAGTGAGACTGCGATATTAGTTTGTATGAGTTCTGCCAAAATTAAACTTTTATTAAAAGTTAGATGTGTGTCTCTCTCATATGGATATGATGCAGTTTGCTTTATTGCACCGTCTACTGGAAGCCCCTTAAAATAAATGTATATGAATAAATCATATGGTTTGGATTTCCAGAACTCATAAAAACAGATTCTGTTCATATTATTATTGGGTGTTAGAAATAATTCCAACTTTGTGTCAATTAGCGGAGGAGGTTTAAGTAACCGAGAGTTAGGGGCGGAGTCAGGCACTGCCAAGATGGCGACGGTGGAGCAGCTCACTCTGAGCTTCAAAACCGCTCTTCAGAAACCTTTGGGTGACGTGACAGAGGCGACGTCCATCTTTATTTACAATCTATGATAACAGGCACATTTCTGGTCATCTGGCTTGTGATACGAGTGTACTATTTGACCACACAATAACTTCAGTGTTAGTAGTTTGTGATGCCGTTTCCTGGAAGCAGCAAGCGCAACTTTAAACCCGCCACATACTGAACTCGGATCAGCGTCAGGTAAAAGATTTATTGGATCAGGTGACAGAAACTAAATTAAATACATAAATTTATGTGCTGTGGTCTTTACACTGTCAGATTTAACAACCCTGAATTCTTAGCCCAGGTTTAGCCCTAATATGTTGGTAATATCAGTGGCCTTCAAAAATCCAAATTAACCCTAGTAGCGACTGAAAGCAGCAGTTTTCCAAAGCAGCAGCCTCTAAACTGCGTGCCTGTCTGTGGGCTCTGTTGTAATAAGGCCCAGGGAGGCTTAAAGCCGCATATTCCTTTTCCCTGTGGTCCCTCCCCACCCGGTCCCTTCATCGTGGCCGCTAATCCTTCCTCTGCAGATTCCCAAGGTAAGGTAAACCGAGGGAACAGTGCGGTGGTTGCAGTTCAAAAGTGCATGTGAGGGAACACAGGTTATTGTAATTCGTCTCACATGGGGAAAGCTGACTTCAGGATACCAAGACGTACTGTATGTTGTAAGGAGATGATGGCTGGACAGTTTTGAATATTTTTGTCCCATATAGGGATTGAACAAAAAGAAAATGAAATATTTGACTTTTAAGAACTCGCTGGAAGTTTTTCTTTTTGTCAGGAAGGAAGTGTTCTTGCTCGTGTTCTTGAGTCGAACCATAAAGGGTCACCAGTGTAGATCCACTGACTGAAGCCAGGAGGGGAATGAGACATTACATTGCTGTTAATGAAATCACTCTTGAATTTATTTAGCAGCATGTGTGTGTGTGTGTGTGTGTGTGTGTGTGTGTGTGTGTGTGTGCCATAATGTCTTGTAACTAAAGATAACCCCGAACCTGCAAAATAATGCAGAGAGGCTGAAATGAAATGAAAATGAAATGCTGGAAAGTCAGTGTGAGGCTGTCTCCACACTTCTGTTTCTGGCATTAAGGTGCAGCAGAGATGTAAAATAAATGCATAGGGTAGACTGGAGGCAAAGCAATACTATCAACAACAGACAGCAGTAATACAAAACATACATATGTAGGTGCGTATGGCGATGCAAGAAGCAAAACAAATATGGAGGAGGTTGAAGACATCATGATTTTTTTTAGTATTATTACTAGATGAATATTATTGTAGATGTGTTTCCATATGCAAACAGAGACATGAAGAGACTCTGTCAGCCTCTCGTGTGACACCGTTATCAGGTCAGTGATTCATCTTTTCAAACGTTTTAAGTTGTGACCAAATATCTGCAAAACGTCATTCTACTATCATACTAAGATGCTGATTCACGTGTTAGCATTGCAAGCATGTTAGATGTGGGCGTGGTCGTGATTGCTTGGTCATGTGAAGACATAACAACAAAACAAAACAACACAAGGAACAGTTTGAACTTACACCTGATTTTGCTGCTTGTTTTTATCTGCTAGTTTATATCTGAACAACCCAGAATAAGATCATATCACTCTAATCCTCTCCGTTTTCCCTCCAAAAACAGGTAAATAATAATAGCAATAACACTATTATTACATAGAGAAATACAAGTTTTATTTCAGTTTTAACTTTTAATTCATGGTTGTGCGTTTGGAAAGCGACGTCTGCAGCAGCGAAACCAGAGCCGACAGAGAGAGGACGCAGACAGGTCTCGAATTCAGTTCATTTTCTCCTGATCAGTCTGAGAGGTTAAAACTTCATGTATTGCTAAGGGCTAAAAAAAACCCACATTATAAAGCAAATTTGAAACCAGATTAAATACTAAAAAGCTGCCATGATTAAAATGTATATATATATATATTTTACACTTTGAGGGGAGACCCTTCTTCTTCAGTGCTTTAAACTTATGAAACCTTATGCTAGCTGAGTGCAAGACCTTTACTATAAAGGAGGATTTTGACACTGATTTTTTTGCCATTTTTTTCTTAATGAAAAGGTTGTGAACCACTGATTAAAAAGTGGTGTCAGAGCTGAGTCATGATGTCACAGCAGGACCTGTAGGAGATGAAGCCCTCCACTAAACCCCCCCCCCCAGAAACTGTAACTTTGAGTTACACAGAATTACAACCCTGCAAAATTGGGTGGCCGGTGCAATTTCACTTGGAAATATTAGCTTCAGTAGGCTAATGCTGTTACAGTACATGGCCTCATTTCCATCCACAACAGCTTGTTGTGTTACCCCCATATTTTTCACAATGCAGGACAACTTTGATGATTTATGAATGAATCATCTTGTGTTTTATACTTAACTAATTCAGGCCTCGCCTTTGATGGAGGAGCACTGGGACAGTTACCACATTACATAACCTCTAAGCAACTCATTCAAACATTTACAGAGTGCAGAGCGCATGTGAAGGTTTCTGTGCACAACTTCAGAAAACTGTGCCTGCTGCGAAGCAGGAGTTTTCAGGCACACACGTTTCTGATCCCCCCCCCCCCCATTGACAAATCACTTTGATGGTGATTCGCTTGTCTGTTTGCATTCGCAGCAACTGTCCTCAATTTTGTACAAGTCAATTTTCCCGGCTTGTATGCATGTGGCGCTTTAAAATTGTCTCATTTCCTGCCTCTGACTGTCAGGGGGCAGAATCCAAGATGTCATGGTTTAAATAATTATACCTCGGGAAGTGGCATGATGACTTTGTATTTGTCACTCAGGATTATACTGATTTATATTTAAGTGTTCATTTACGTTGCTCCGCTCCTTTGTGTTTTGCTCCATTTTTGTCATATGGTTACTATAGAAACAAAGAGAGGAGGAATCCATTTTGCTTTTACTTCTCCCTCGATGAAGTCTGGCAGCAGCTCTGAGTGCAAAGTGAAGTCTGTGGCACCAGAGTGAGCTCTAGTTTTCTGGGTCTCCCCAATCCACAGAATCTACCACTGCAGACACGTGGATCAGCGGCGTAGCGTCAGCAGCAATTCACTGGTGCTGAAATCCATGTGCTTTAATGCAGGAGATAATAAGTTTGTGATGAAGTAATATAACAGGGAGGTACACAGTAGATTTAACACCTCCTCCGTCAGGTACTTAATTGGCGTACAAGCTCAAATGACTGTAATTTTCTTTTTTTTTTACCATTTGTCTAAATGTTTAAAAAGTTTGACAGTAGCTCATCGTCTCTCCACACACACACCATTAGCTTTGTGCCGACTACATTACTATGCTTACTAATCCCTTATGACAGGTAGTTTACACAGTGCTGGCCTCCCCTGTCATCTGAGAACTAACAACAACAACAACACCTCCGAAACACCATCCACTGCAAAATGACGCTGCAGCAGCTTGAATTATGTCAAAGTGCATCAGCAGAAGCTTTTAGTTCCAATAAAGTGGATTGTTTATCCTGAGGGAATTAAGAAGTTGTTTCACGTTGTTTAAGAGACGGGCTGCGTTACATTTATCATCGAGACATCAGTGTTATAACATTAATTTAAGACATTACATGAATCGATAATTACTATAAACACACAACACACTCCCACTTGAACCGAGAGCAGATCGGCCGCACTGCCTTCAGTGGATATCAACAGCAGATGGCGGAGGGACTGACTGCTCGTTGGCTGCTAGCGAAACTTGAGCTTTGTAGTTGTCTTCAAAACAGACATATGAGCAGTGGAGGATGATGGCACCATGGAAGACTGGCAGAGAAATATCTGCACGGACACATTTGTTTTTCAGTCGCGCTCACAGTAAAACATGGATTCATTTGTTTACTTATTTGTAAAAAGCAAAACCAGAACTCTCATATTAAATACACACATTTTTTTATTTCATAACTTCGTCCTTTTAAGAAATTAAAACATGGTTCCACTGCGTTGCTGTAAGCAGCTGTCAATACGGACGACAACCACAATCTACTCTGTAAATAAACAACAGACAAAAAAACATCAAAATCTGAGTCTATGATGAGATCTGATCATTAGCTCTTGTGCATTGGCTGAACTGTGTCTCTTTCCTTCTTTCCCCTTTGGATTTACTTGCAGCACATGACACACATGGATGCAGCACAATTGGCACAAGCTGGTAGGGATGGTAAGATAATAATCTCGTAGCTTTTGTGCTGGACATTTGCTGCGAGTGGAACATCAAAGAAAGGGAACCCAAAAAACATGTTACTGGCTGGAGCAGAGATCGACCTTCACGTGTGATGCATCGCGCACACACACACACACACATACACACTCACACACTAAATCTGGCCTCATAAAACTCCCTGAAGGTGGACAAGGTGTCAGAGCTTCTGGTGACAGTGAGGAAGGTGAGGCTCAAATGCAACTGAAGTTCCCCATGAAACCCAGGTTCAGTCGCACCTGCCAAAACCACACCCTCGCTGTCAAGGACGATAAAGAGGGGAGAAGACACAGGCAGCCTGACAGAGGAAGACGTGACACTGATCCAAGAGGTCATCAAACTGATGTCCCCTCTGAAAGTGGAAACCACACTCCCACCCACCGTCTCAAGGATCTCCCCAGACCAGACCGAATGCAGAGGCATCTCCCGCCAGAGGAGAGAGAGAGCTACCGGTAACTAGGCGAATAATTTATAGGCTATAGGTCCAGGTCCGGATAGCACAGCATCCGGGTCTGGATCCGGAGAGCGGTTTGCTTATTAGGGACCAAGCGCAACTTCCCGTGTAGGCTGCTGTTTCAGATCGGCGAAGACGAACTGATTTGCAGTGAAACTATAACGTTTATCAATATGGTGTCAGATTGGTTGCTGATCCAGTACTTCAGGCAGTATCAGAGGCATTCCCAATATTAGAACCGGAATCAGAACCACTCGAGAGAGCACCGGTGAAGACCACAGGGGTCGGAGCTCAGGAGGAAATCCTCGTCTGAATGCTGATGTGTGGAGCACAGTTTGCTTCACCCTGATCATGTTGAATCAACTGACATCCCTGAACAAAAACCATAAAGCAGGACGTGCGAGTTAAAGTTAGTGTGTTGAGGTGTCGTGACGGTGACGCCGCTGTTTGCCATTAATAGTTTCACCTTCTTTACATTTGAAAGCAGTTCTGAGAGACGAGTTTGTGAAAAAGGTTATTTTTGTTGTTCACACAGAAACAGCAGCACCGCGTTCACTGCTGAGTGAACCGACCTGCTGACGGTGTAAAGTCAATAGGGCACGCTGCATTCAAGTTAGTCTACTGTTAAATGTGTGAGGTGTTATTTAAAGTGTAACTGGAGAGAGAGAGAGGACAGGAAAGAAGGACTGGTTTAAGGGGAAGTCCAGGTCTGGTTTTATTTTATCTTTTATTTTATTTTGCACCACAAAGGACTTCTGAAAGGTTGTTTGTGAAAGGGTGAATAAAAAGTCAAAAAGAAAAACAGCATAAATCAAAATTTTCCTGAGTTGCAGGACTAAAGAAACAAATATATGAAGTAAAAGTTTCACTTCTAACGACTTGCTGTCTGCTTAACAAGAACCAAAGGAATAAAAATCAAACTATCTCTACCATACTGAATTGCATAGCATCATATTCTTTTTGAATAGCATCATGTTGAAAGCACACGGTGTTGAATCAAATCGTGCCGAATGGCACCGCATCATAAACAGGGCTGGGTACTGCCGCCGATTCCCCAAATCCATTAAAGTCCAATTCACAAGGTTTCAATTCAATTCAGTATCGATTCAGTTAGAGATGTTTCCCCCAATTTTACTTAGATATGAATGAGATTCTAAAAACATTCAATGTTTATATTATGAATGGAACCCAAAGCAGGTCCTCTAAGGTTGCTGCTTGGTACCAACAGGTAAAACACAGTGACTTCTTCCCAAACGTCTTGCATATGGATTAGCTTTTGTCCAGCTCTTCAATGTCTTCAGGGTTTTTTTAAATCAGAAATTCAGCCACATCCGCCATGTTTTTATGTCTCAAATGACCAGATCAGCGATGGATGGAGATGCACATCCCTAAAAGCCCTGGGCTTTCGGGGAAGCAGAACTCTAGTGTGCATACAATATTTGATTCCAGCCATCATGATTACAGCTGCAGTACAGTGTAATTAGTTGTATTCCCAAGTCTCATTTCCTGTTCAACAGCGACTGCTACCCCACTTTCAGGGGTTCTTAGGGTGTCAGTGAGTAACACAGTGAACACAGCTTGCATTTATTTCCCTTGGTGCCAGCACCCTCTTGAATGGCGCTCACTCTGTCCATTATTACGCCCTCTGTCACTAACAGGACAGAGATGTTAATAATTTATTCATTCATGGAGGGAGAATTCTAATTTTTCCGGAGGTCAGAGGTCGGACTCCAGCACAGACTAGCACCCTGGAGCTGGGCAGGGATTTAATGTCTTGCTCAAGGACACTTGTGCATTTAATGAGGAAACTGGAAATGGGGAATGATAGATAGCCAAAGCCTCTGAACATCAGATAGATCACACACACTATTCTAAGTGCGGTTTTATTGACCGAAAATATAAATGCTCACTTTCTACTAGCGTCTTCGTTTTACCCGAACTGACGTGTTAGCAGAGAAAGCAGCAGCCAATTCATTCTTCTTCACGGATATTAACACCAAGTGTCCACAATTGGTAATCAAAGCCGCAAGTGGCGTTCGCTCAATGCCGCCCTGCATGGTCACAACCACGGGACGCTGGGCTCACGAGTAAGATTTCCTGACAGGATGTGTTGCACATTTTGCATTTCCAATTGTGTCCACCGTGTGGCGCTAGAGAACACACACCAGACATACATTATGTTGCATATCAAGTGCAGACCAGACCATGAAAATGTTAAATGATGATTGTTAGAAGTTAGACATACTTCCTGTTGCCAGTAGGTGGCACTTTGAGTATAACTTAATATTGGCATGTAAATGTCTTCAGGCCAGGACTCTTATCAAACATGTTCAGTTTGGGGGAGATTGGAAAATGTATATTTGAGTTATAAAAACTTCCTCTTTCATGGCGAATCACGCACACACCATTCGACAGATCTTAAAAAGATTTGCAATTTAGCATCACGAGGGTGTTTAGTTTGCACTGACAAAATTTGGAGTCAACCTGGTTAAAACTCCAGGAGGAGTTTGTTCAAGTATGACAACTGGAAGTGGCAAAATAAATACACCTAAAATTGCACGCTAAATTCAAAATGGCCAACTTCCATTGTATTTCGGTTGTGGCTCCAAGAGGCTTTTTTGTAGATCTCAATAGGATTCACATGCCTACCAATTTTTACACATTTAGCTGAAATGTACTGCAGGGGCTACTTCACTGAAGTTTTTTAGGGGGGAGGGGCCTTGAGCCATTTTGCCAAACCCACAGCTGACATTTGGGTTTCATCTTTCTCCGTAGTTTCAACGTCTCATCTGTGTTTCCAGCTTGATTCTGCTAAAACATTGTATGTTACAGAGGTTTCATATCAGACCCTGCATCAACAAGGATTCTGGGAGGTACTGGTCCAGGCTCATGTAACTTCCCTGCATCCTTCCTTAAACACTTGAAGCGCATTTTTCTCTGAGCTCAAGCTTTTCTTTAACCAGAGTTCACTCATCCGTCCGTACCCACGAATCACTGATTTTTGGAGAACAGCATCTGCTCCACAGTTAAATTATTACCTTTAATAAACCCGTCTCTCTTTAATGTAAGAAATATTTTTTCTATGTTGGAAATGAGCTACTTTTTAGTTCCACTTTATTGCCAGCAATTTTTATTTCCACTTAACTAAAATGCCATTAAATAAATAATAATACTTCCATGTGAGCAGTGTTGTGGCATTTTTTTTCCACCCTAGTAGAAAATATCTTTAAGGGTATGTCTGCCCCAGTGAGAGCAGCCTTTAGTGAAAAACAGACGGGCATGAAGGAGACTGTCTTGGCCTTATGGCTTCCTGTGGCACGTCATTAGTCTGCCTAATTAGATAATAATGACTCTGCTTTCCATTACAGGCTGGTGTAGTACACATGGCGCTCAGAGCTTCAGACCACCTTATCCATGCCAAGGCAAGTCAACTCAGCTGACAAAGTACTTCAGAGACTGCTTGCTCTCCTGAATCTCTCTCCTTTTATGTCTTTTTGATTACTCACACAACCAGTCCCCCCCATCCCCCACCCACGCACCACCACCCTTTCTTTTTTGCATTCTCAGCTGCTGCCATGGTCATGAAGCTGAAATGCTATTCTGACGGACAAGCAAAGCACACACTGCTCATTTGCAGCGATTGCTGGTGTTGTAGCGTCTGTGTTCACAGCAGAAAAGATGAGAGGAATACTGGACATAAAAAAAGACAGGGCTTCTCAAATATCAGCTTCTTCGGGCAATATTTGAATTCTGCAGAACGTGCACACTGATGCCGACTTCAACGAAAAGCAGAGTCAACTGTTGTCCCCCGTCAGCGAGCGTCTAAAGACACAAAAATCAGGTGGATTTTCAGCAAAGCTTTACTGCTGTGTGACTGAATACGATGTATTGATGAGAGTTATTCAGAATTTATTCCTGTAAAGACTTCAGGCGTCAATAATGACTCATCTCCGTTGTGCAAATGGAGAAAAGGTGGTTGAAATGAGTTTTGGTGGGTTCACTTTACGCCAGCGGGGGAACCCTCAGGGCCGCCCTTCTTCAAAGAAGACCAAACATATCAGCAAGTTAAATGTTATATTTCATCTCTTTTTATTTCATTATTCTCCTCTAATTCAAATTATAGCCTCATTTTCTTTTACAATTGCTTAAGAAATGAAAAGTTTAATGTCCTAAAATCATGAAAATGGAGTTATCCAGTCAGATTTTTCTTTGGGATCATTGCCCCTCGGCCAGCGGTTACCAACCTGTGGGCTTGGTACAATTCTGGTGAAAAGATTTAATTAGAATATAAATATAAAGAATATTTTTAAATCTTTAAAAACATTAAAATGTTGATTTTATTTTGAAATGTTTTAAATGTTATTCATTCTACTTATTAATGTTAATTGTATTAAGGCCTATCACTGTGATAAGCTGATGATAGGAACTTTAACCTCCTATAGTTGTTTGCCGTCAAAATGGACAGCTGGTTATAATTAAAAGGAAAAGGCATGGATATGTTATTATATTATTAACGTCTTATGTATTTGAAAATCTTCTGAAGCACTTTAAGTCTTGTTAGCTACATGACTTAGGTATGTTTTTATGTCTCTATGTGCATTTCAAGAAACAGGAAATCATCCAGTTTTAAACGATGGCCAGTTTGACACTGGGTTACAAGTTTACGAGTTTACGACCACACCTTTACGTTTACAAATTAAAAGCAATGTGATGTTTTTCATTTTTTAAAAACCGAGGTATGTACTGAAATGTGAGCTTTGCGTACAATTACACGTCTGTTGTTGTTGTTGTTGTGACTTTTCTACGTGAACATCTCGGCTTTCAATTACAATACGTTGTTCATCAAGAAAGAAGACAGGCGTTCTAGACGCAGTTTGAACCATCACATCAGTGTGAACCCGGTGTCATGAACGTTACTGAGAAAATGTGCATCAAGTTCAAATTAGCATTCAGGCATGGCTTCATCAATGCAACTGTCATGTTGAATGAATGTAGTCAATATACGGCTGCCCTGAATGTAATGAGTGTGTTCATGTCATATCAGTCACTACTGCAAATATTCATTAACAAGACCTAATCACCATTTCAAAGCCAGTGATAATGGCCACAGTGATGCGGGGACAACAGAGGCCTTCAGTCTAAATCAAAACAATTTAAGGGGTTGATTTCCCACAATGACTGCCAATTCAGCTGATGAAATGAATGTTCCGCTTCAGCAGCTGAGGGAGCGTGAAAAAAAATGAGACTTCTCGCTCATTTGGACGAAAATTTTCTCCGTCTCGATGCTGCAAATGTGACCTCCTCGCTTACCTGGCAACCAGAGGAGGAGAGAGAGAAAAAGAGAGGAGCCTCATCCTGCAATCAAACAATCAATCAACTGCAACAAGACACGAGAGGGGCAGCGATCATTACGCACACAAATCAAAGGTTTTTCAAAAGCAGTAAATCATCAGCAGATCACAGCAAAACTGACATGAAGTCATCTCACACATCTGCGAGATGTTTTGGTCAGTGGTGTTTTTCTATTTAAATGCAAATGAAGCCAAAAGTTTCCCGCAGCCACAAGAGCCACCGGCCGGGCCGATTAGATTAATTAGATATTTTATATATAAAAGCAGTGGGACCGCTCGAGGCGTCAGGCGGGTTTCTCTGTCCGGGACAAACAGCAGCACATGCACATAGTGCTGAAAGAGAGAAGGTACAGTGTAAAGCTGAAATACTACTAATGTATTTTGGATAAACTCAAGAAGTTTCACAGGGAATCTGCTTTTTGTTGTTTTTCCAGCAACGTAAGGAAAAACAATGTCGTTCCACTTACTGTTCTCTCCCTCTCTGTCTCTGCTCTGCGTCTCTTTGTGGTTTTGGTCGACCACATCACAGTTAACACACCGAGGCTGAATCTTGTCCACCCTCAGGACAAAAACACCCAGACACAAGCCAAGCTGTTTGGTGCACGCGGTTAAATGCAGTGAAGAGCGCACACAGATCTGTTTCACCGGGGGAAATGAAAACCACTGCTTCACCAAAAGGACAAGGGACACTGGTTTGAAAGAGGCGTGAAAGGCCACGTCCACACTTAAACGCTTTTCCTACATTTCCTCCTCCCGTCCACATGACTCCAGAGTTTTCGAGCGTTTCGTAAACGCTGCTGGACCTGTTTTATTTAGAAAACAAAAGACTTTTTGAAAAGATGACGTAGACACCAACAGTCGCTCCCTGCTTGGCTCTCATCGGCCTCGACTACAAGTGGTGACAGCAACATGAATAACGAATTAAAAGCGTTACCGACCTTGTTGTTTTTCCTAGCAGCTGTTGTTTAGTTACATTCTGCATTTTAACGCTACAACCGTCTTTGCTCTGTTCCTGGTTTGTTGTATTTTGTGCTACCAATCAACCGCAGAGTCGACAGTCTGCTTCCTGTTTACACCGTTTTCTACGTATGCAGTTTCAGGAGTGTTAGTGTGAACGGAGAGATGGTTTCTGATACAGAGGTGAAACGGTCGTCTGGACGGAGATCATAGTGTGAACGTAGCCAAAGAAGCCAACTACGTCAAACCGTCACTAAACAGAGGAAGTGGTTGGATGACACCACTTATCGGTCTTCAGATCTCTCACTCCGGCAGCTTAACACCCATTCACACCAGAACTCATGTGACCTGGAGGACTCTCAAGGTGCTAACAGCCCCACAGGAGGTTAAATACCTGGGACTCCCCACTATTCAGAACAGAAGAAATCTTTCAGATGAGAGATGAAGTGCATTCAAGAACCTTGAGCAGAGTCTTTTGAGTCTTCAGATATATCACACACAGGGTGCAAACTTTGCTTATAGCTTCACATCAGCTTTTCCAAAAGCATACCAAGGTTTGATAGACAAACAAAGCTATGGAGTAGCTTTGAGCAACGCTGCAACCTCCGAGACTACAGAATAAAAGCCGTACATCAGCTCACGGCACGACTGGGGGTTTCCTCGAACCTGCAGGTAGCACAGCAGATCTAGCCAAGGATTCGTCTTCCTTAAAAAGCCGCCTGGACATTCCTGTATTACATAACAGGAGGAAGAAGGGATGAATGTTTCTGGTATTCCCCATCTGTTTGTTGATGAGATATTAGCATTCATATTTTGTTTCGAGAGGGAGGAGAGCATGGCGACGCCTGCAGAGCATGAAGTTCTCCTGCCTCGCCAGCCCCCCCCCCCTCTCTTTTTTTTATTTTTGAAAAACTTTCCTCTCCTGGATCCTCGGGAGATGTAATTACTGTGCAGTCAACTTGTAAGACCCATAGTCCCTGGGAATGCTTCTCCCTTATCGACCATTCCTGGTTGTTATTTTTAACAGCTCGCATCAGAAAACGGCTGTTGTGCAGCGTTGCTTTGCTAAAATGTACTATACCACACTCAAGGTAAAAATGGGATTAATTCACACGATGCACTCAAAGCATTGTGGGGCATCTGGAGATGCAGGGCGAGTGGTTTTGCTTGGGGCTTGAGCTGTGACATCTAAAAGGGGTTACATTACGGCTGATGATGTGACGTGCAGTTTCGCACACGGAGGGAAATATTGATCAGCGAGCAATCACGCGCCACACGTCGCCGCGCATAATATTATTTCAGCTTTCATTTTCCCAAGGAACGAGCAGAGAGTTGACACAATCTCTCTAACGGTGCTGCAGTCAATGCAGAACTGACTTCCCTAATAATTTGTGCCTCTCCATGGCTCATTGGTTTCATATTGAGTTTTATAATTCTGTGAGCCACACGGCTACAGTGGAAACTGATTGCTCTGGGCTGTGCAGAGTAACTATATGAGAAACTGTGCCTCTATCTTCCTCGTTGTTGTTCCTTTCAAACATGCTTCATTCTCTCCTTTCACCTGTCGTATTAAGAAAAAATCTATCTATTAACCCTGACGAGGACAATACAGGTGTAGACTGCATGTGTTTCTGCAGGCCACCAGTCATTGTGTTTCCATATGCATTTAAAGAGCCAATTCCTGGCACTTGCAGCTACAGTAACAATTATTGTGACAATACTTATTATGCGATTAAAAAAAACAAAAAAAAAACCCACTGCTTACACGTACCAGGTGCATGCATTTCATTATATGGCTCATAGAAAAGAGACACGGCAAACCTCTGACGTCACGCAAACAAACATCTACTCCATCACATCGCAAATGTTTCCTCTCCCGCCGGACGCCACAGAATACTCAAGAAATAATTCAGGGTGTTGCATTATGCTGATAAGAATGTGAGTTGTGCCACTTAAAAGCTCTGGCGCATCTTTTATTAATAAAGTGTGTGAAATACAGCCGTCCACAAAGCTGTGAAAACTGTGCTGAGCTAACACAGAAACTCATTTAGTGTCAATTTATGCAACAAGGAGATATAAGAAACACTTTGTTGTGGTGGAGAGTGAATTTCTAGCTCTTCAGAAAAGTAGTATTTGAACAAAGAGGGTCCCTTTTAAACCCGAGACATCATCAGAGAAACAACAGGGTTCATTTCAGTTTGGAATCAGAGAGTGTGTGTGTGTGTGTGTGTGTGTGGGGGGGGGGGGGGGGGGGGGGGGGGCGTGGGCCAAAGACGCTCTGCACTGCGCTTAGAAGGAGGCTTTCAGTATGTTCCTTGATCTCGCAGCTTACATAATATAATTAAGCAGTTTAATCTGGCTTTATTGACGCAAGCACTGAACACAGCAGTGTCATTGGGGGGGGGGGTCCCATTTCCCTCCTCAGCACATACAGATTGATAACAGGAAAAGAAAAGTCTTTCTTGCATCATGGCGCCAGGGTTTGCCAGGAGGAATCGGTTTGTTCCAAAGCGGCGCGCTCTCGTTGGCCTGCCAGCATCACGTCCTACCGGCTCCTACGGAGAGAGACTGCGAGGGGGTTGCCTCTCCGATATCATTCACGAGGAAAAAACGGGACGGCAGTTTAAAGCGGAGTGAATACACAGACTGCGGGATCCATTCCATTTGATTATTGCGCCATTTGAATTATTAAACACGAATGCAGAATCGCTGGTGGTAGTGGGCGGAGGCGGAGTATCAGGGATAAGTGAAGGGAGATGAGGAAAAAATATAACTGTGCAAATCAAACCCTGAGTGCTGAATTTTAAAAATGAAATGCATTATTCATGGCTAATCACTTCTGGCAGTGATTGCGTGAGCACAAAGTGCAAATGGTGGGGAGTTGACAAACGCGCAACAAACACAACACAGTTAAGATGTAAATACTTCTATTAAGCCTCCAACATACACGAGGTGAAGTTGAAATAATCAGGAGGTACTGCAGCTTGACTTTTGATTTACAAAGACTCAGTGGGAGGCTGCCACGTCTCCACAACAGGACAGACTCCTTATCTCTGCAGTAAAGACAGAAAGAAGATTGTCAAACTTTGCAGGAGACGCTGATCGTCCTCTGCATGTGTATTCAAATTCATGGTCCAAAAAAAAACAAGAGTTTTCATTATCCAAGCGTGCTGCCACAACCCTGTCTCACTGCTTAATATGTGCAGTATATATAATACTAATGTGTTTTTCCAAATACATGTTGGAGTGAACTAAAGTGCTGACAGGTTTACATTTACTGGAAGTAGTTTTCCCAGTCCAGGACGTACAACACATGGAGGAGGAGGTCTGGGTGGATGACGGGACTTTGACATCAGATTTTCACATCTTTGCTAAGTTAAAGATAGTTTGAACTTAAAGGCGCTATGTGTAAGTTTTGCTGTTGCTACATAGCTAACATCAGCATTAACAGCTGTTTTCTTTCCAGTCTACTTCATCCCTTTACTTATGAACAGCTGTGTCCAGTAACAGCAATGTTAACTCTCATCTCTATCACGTGTTTATCTTCTACCAAACATAGCATGCTAACCAGCTAGCCCTGGCCAGTCTCGTCACTTTCCAATAGCGACTCACTGTAGCCTCCTTACTGCCCTGAAGACGCAGCGCTGCCCAGAGGGCGAATCATAACCTCTTGTCTAACGTAACGATGGCTGAAGCTCTTGTCAAGCAACAATCACCACCACCTGCTCCTGGCAACAACAAAAAACAAATACATTTGGCGGAAGAAAAATGGAACAGATAGCCTCTCTAAGGAAAGATTAGGGTTTTGGCTAAATATTGAAAAAGTCAGCATGTGTTGCTGCATTAAGTTGCATCAATATAAACAACAAGTGTTAATCATGCTAATAAATATTATATTAACATTGGATCAAGTGATTAGGTGCAATATGAAAGGGATTTTTTTTTACTGTTTCAGTTCAGTCCCATCAATGTTGTTTCCCGCCTCAACAGGAAGCTCTAATAACCTGCCCAACACCGAATGGTAGCTAGACACAGTTAGCAACTAGCTGCTCAACATAATGCAGCATTTAGCAGCTAAAAGCCTGATGATATTTCCCTGGAGTGAAGATTGAATCAATTATTTTGCCTAAATTACGTGCAGTAGAAAACATTTTGCGATTACACTGAACAGATGTGTGTTTGGTTGTAGATATCAGACCTATCCAGATGTGAAGTAGTAACACACTAATAAATGAAGCTAATCTAGATTTCCTGATGCTATACTGCACATCTCCTGCTGGGATCATAAACACCGCATCACAAATTTTCCAAACGCCCTCGAAGGTTGACTCACAAGGCTTGTTGTGAGACCTGGGAGCTGAACGCTTCAAGATTAGACCTTAATTTGTATCACCCTGTGCACTAACACAAAATCCCAGTCTGGGTGTTCACATGTTGTGGTTGGGCTGTCTAACGTCAGTAATGTAAAGTGGGACTGGAGGGGTGGATGAAGGCGAGCCAGTTTTTCGCCTGCAGGAATTAGCTGCGAGAGACGCAGAGCTCCAACAAATGTGCAAAACGCCCACAACACATGTCAGGGAAAAAAACAAAATGTGATAGACAGAGAACCGAGTGGAAAGACAGCAACAGACCTACAATATGTTTATGTTCTGAAAAGGCTCCATCTGCGATTCCTATAAAGGTTTAATCAGGACAGAAAGATTTCTGGCAGAATGTTTCTGTGTGAGGCAGAAAATGAAGGGGCTTTTCAAAGCTTCCTCTCATAAGCAGAGATTGATAGATTGTGTGTTTGCCATATAATGCTCTGGCTAAAAACCCATTTTACATTCATAAAAAAAGAAAAAAAAGGTGCTTATCTTCAAATGTCATTTAAACACAGAGGAGTCTGAGTCATTTAGCCAATTCATCAGAGAGGAAATTAGACATTCATAATGGAACAATATGTGACCAGATTGTCAAGGACGTGGAGGCGACCTGCAACACTTTCCTGATAAATCATAAGACCCGGTTCTTAATTCAATCTTACCATGCGTGCTGCAGCCTTGTTTCTACATGCCTCTTCTCCACATGTGCCTGTGGTGCGCCAGGGAAACAGGCATTTACATAAGGATATTAAATTGCATTAATCATTCAAGGTAGCAGAAATGTTTGCTTTGATTTATGGCGAGTGGCTTTTAAGTTAAAGATGGTGGGGATTGTTCTCCGCAAACAATTCAATCACTCAGTGGCGTTTTCTTGTAGAGGGCACAGGGGATAAGGAGCAGCGAGGAGGAGGAGAGGGAGGGAGGGAGGGGCGGGTGTACATGGAGTAGAGGGGAGCTGAATAATTAACTGAGCCTCAGGGGAGGGCTTTGCAAACTCTTCAACGTCGCGGAGGGGGCCCGTCCGTGCGAGAGAAACGAGCGACTCATTCCTCATTCATGGAAATGGCCCGCTTCCTCCCAAGTCATACGGCTGCAGTCTAAAAATACTCCAGAGGTCATTTGCCAGGCTTATTACGATCAATACTTCCCTCGCTATACCCCCCCCCCCAGCTGCTCCCAGGTGGGATGCCGCTGCGCTCAGAAAGTCTTTGCAGCAGCGAGGGGGGTCCAGCAAAACTGTGTTGAGTGAAGCACTCGGGGGTCAGATCTGAACGGCGAGCGGCGACAGGAAACAGATGGCTAATCATGACATAACAGAGGTCACAGAGTTGTTCACGTTGCAGCCTGGGATTAGGCCAATGTACGGGTTTCAGTAAAATATGACAGGCTTAGTGTTGGAAAAGCGATTTGCCGAGTACCTGCCAGTTAACGGCGTCTGCACTGATGTGACAGAAATGAGGATTTGATTTCACTTGACAGTGTCGGGGGAGTCGCTCTGTGAAGTCTCGCCTCTTCAGCTGCTGCTAACCTACCTACATTTATTTCATTAGAAAGTTTTAGTGGAGTCTTTTATTGTCTCATGGTAAAGTTTTGTTTAAAGTGTTCAGATTTTAACCTTTCAGTTCTAGGAATCAATATGGCGTCACATGTTTCACTGTAATCTAAAATCACTGGAAAGTGCAGTTTATATGAAGGTGTTCAGAGTGGGTGTGCCCAGGTCCTGTGGGACTCCATATACATGCAGGAGGCGGCGCCGGTAATTGGCCTGTTTGCAATAGAAACCATACAGAGATAATTGTCCCGGCTTATGTTTCTCAACGTGATGCTTGCGTGTCGCGCGCCGCTCTGCACTCGCATGCATTTGCAATGCACCGCGCGTCGGAGGAGGAGGGTAATTGTCAGAGTCCAGGGTCACTCTGGAGGCAGCGGGGAGGCCTGCGTGGCAGGATGTCTGATGCATTCAGAGGTTTACACATACTGCCCACGTAGCTTGGTTTAAAAAAAAGGAAAAAAAATTGCTCCAGTCCAAATGAGGAAGATGTGGCCGATGTGGTGCAGATGCAGTAACTTCCCCTCGGTTCATTTCCAGGTCTATAGAGGGAGATCAATGTCACGCTTTACGATCAAAAGGTGGCTCAGTGGTTATAGCTCTGCAGCTCGAAAGCACCGCACACGCGTGTCCCCTCCTCCTCCTGTGTAGTTTGCATGTTCTTGTGTGCCCCCCACCCCACCCCAGGACTGTGCACTCATGAAGCCCCTGCTCTTGCACCACATGCAGCCATTTGAGTAAAATGCTCTTTTCCTTCAACACACCTGCGGGGGCAATTGACTGTTCCATCAGATATACCGTCTTCTAATGGCACCCAATTGACTCTGTAATCAGAGATCCAACTGAGATAAGTAATCCAGTGTAATGCGCTCCCTCCATATAGCGTGAGATGTAATATTGAGGTCAGAGAAGAAAATGTACCTGTGGGAAAATATTCGATATAGACATTCTAAAGTTTTACTTTACATATTAAAAGGAATGATCTGGAAATTATGGATTTAATTTCCATAAAAACTGAGGGACTTCTGAGAGACGGATTAAAAACAGATGAGGATTTAAACAACAGAGACTGAAACTGTCGTCCCGAGTGACATATGTTCTGGAAGTTTACCATTCATATACAAAGAAAACTAAGAACATGGGCATGAATCTACTACAGCTAAAAAAAATGATAAGTTGCTGAAGTGCGTCTCTCTTATCCATGACACCAAACTAATCTTGTCTTCTAATGTCACCAACAGCTTTGTAGCTTTAATCTGTGCTGTCTAAAAAACATCACCACCTTTAATACTACTGCTCTTCACTGTCACAGCTGTTTGTCGAGCTGCTGATGTTCACCTCCTCGTGGTCGTCTGCCTCCGCTACTCAAACTAGTTTAACGTTATATCTCTATTTGTCCAGAATCAGAAAGTGAAGATTTATTATAATTGCTGCGTGAAAAAAAAGTTACTCAGTTCGTCCTCGAGTCCACGTGAATGTTTGAACCGAATTTGAAGAAAGAGACAATGCATTCACAAGGTCGAAACCATGTTTTATGAGGTCACAGTGACCTTGACCTTTGACCTTTGATCACGAAAGTCTAATCAGTTCATCCTCGAGTCCAAATGAATGTTTCTGCCAAATTTTAAAGAAATCCCTCAAAGCTTTACAGAGATATTGCGTTTTTACAAGAATGGGACGGACAACCTGAAAACATGGCCGCTCCTATCTAGACCGATGGAGTGATGGAGTATTTCTCCATTATAACAAACGTCAATGAGATTGTAGCGACTTCAGGAAGACGTTTCTGGTTTCACTTGTATGACACGCTACTAAAAGGATTCGCCGTCAGTCCAAAGTGCAAATGAATGAATTAAAGATCAACTTTTTTATACCGTGTGGAAACTTAACAACAAACCAAATAACCACGGCAAACAAAAAAAGAAACCCCTCTTTACTTCCCCACACAGGTGAACAGGAGCTTAAATCAACCATGGCACCATCCAAAATATAAACCCAGTCCCTCCAATCATTCATGGCGCCTACAGAGATTTAGAAGGAAGTTTTCTTACGTATGAAGCAGAATCCAGAAGTGCATTTACTGCAGCGCATTTCATCCTAGTTCTGTGTACAGGTTCATTTTTTATCCAGTTACTTGTGTCACTGCATTTCGGTTTCTCATCACAGTGTTTTATTCTTGTCCTTGAGGGATCGGGAATAAACATGTCGTTTGCTGTAATAAAGAAAAACATCAGCTTAATTTATGACCACAGCCCCTTACCTTAACTTTACACTCTGATTTCTTCTGTGAGCCGACCAAGAGGCCCGTCGGGTGCCCCCCCCCCAACAACACTGTGAGTACAAGTGATCCCATTTAGGCCGTTTCCCCCGGAGAGGCCACGCAAACGCTGCTGCTCCACTGAGCATCTGCTGTAAGTGAAATGTTTGCCCTGTGACAGACAATCCATTACAGAGCTTTAAATCCACGGCAGCACCTTCAAAACGCGCCGCTCCTTCACTCATTTAACTCCTGGAATGTTTTCAAATCAAAATTACCTTTTACAATACGAAGCGTACAACACTGAAACCCCGTTAATTTCATTTCATGCACCACCATATAATTCAAATTATTTCAGACACGTTCAGCAGGGACAAGTATTATGAGATTAGGTGCCACACCTGAAAGTACATATTTGATCTCGCCCAAGCAGTCGTCGTAGTTGTGAGGTGTTACGCACAATTAGCTGACACGGTTGGCTCGTCAGCGCCCCGATGTTCCACGAGCATAACAGCTGTCAGCGTAACGGCCTGTAGCGGCGATCATAAAAAAAAAAGGAGGAAGGTTGCGAGAGGTCCCAGTGTGAGATAAATATTTGATGGAGATTTTAATAAAAGGCTTAACAAACTGAATTATTGAGGGGACAAGTCTCAAGTGAACTGCACCCAGAGCTAAACGGGTGTACGGTTAATTATTTAGTCACCCATATTTAGCTATAAAAAAATAAGAAAAAAAACTCATCATGCTAACAAGGTGAATGACCTCCTGACTGACTCCCTCAGCCCTTCACCAAGTAGTGAAATATGTCTGTTCGCTGACAGATATTGATTCAGGATAAAACAGATTGATCCATGAGGTGTGTGTTTTTTCTTTTTATAGGAGCTTTGAAAGGAGCTCGGGGTCGAAAGGTTAAATCTGCCATATTGTTTTCCATAAAGATCAGAGTCTGCAGAGGAGATACAGCAGCGGCAGAGACAGCACGGGGACAAGAACCCTGGAAGTTCAATAGAGACACTCTGCCTCAAATAAGACTTTGAACCTTGACCTATGACCTTTCCATAACACCACATTTATTGACTCCTGTCAGAGACCATTCAGAATTACAACAGGCAAAAAGTCAGGCCCGTTTAAGCTCTCTGTGTTCACATACACAGTATTTTAATGCACCCAAATTCCCAGTAAAGCAGTTCTGTGTTTACATGTTTTTGTGTTCCTGTTGTCAGACGACAGAAGCAAGTTTGAAATCGTGACTGAAACGTGGCCCATTAAGACGACATGTGAACCAGCAGTCACTTCCAAGCTGCTGCTAAAATCCTGATTTTATAACCACAACATCGTCTGACAGAAATCACCAAACGCATCAAACACAAATTATACTGAGCTGCAACTTCGGTTATATTTACTCGTGCAATAATCACTCGAAGATGGAAGTTAGTAGCTCGTTCACGTCAGCATAGAGAGGTGTGTCTGCGGGGGGAGAGCCAGACCTTGCAATCACTGGACATTACTGGTGACTCTATTCTAAGGTTTGTCCAAATAGTCAATAGAATTGTCACAAGTTGCAAAAGGCGTCCGGAAAGTCGGTGAATCAAGGGCCAAAGGTGCTAAGTTGTAGCTCGTTTATGCTAAATCATTCTTGAAACATCAATGACCAATGGTGTAACTTCGTCACTCAGTCAGTCAGCCCCAGAAACCTACCTGCTGCAAGTCCAGCCAAAAATGTGCAACAAAAAAAGCAAGCATAGAGAATAACTACAGGCTTATCAATACATTTGGCCTCATTCTACTACATCTTAAAATGCACTAAATGTAATCAAATCCTTATTTCACCAATGGAAAAAGTAAAAAAAAATAATCCTTTAATCTCTCAATAGATTTTTTTTTAAAAACTGCACTCACACTCTGTTGACAGATTCATTTTAGAGAAGGCCTTAACAATTTGTTTTGAAATGTTTACATGAACATTTCTTATCGTGTCATGTCATATGGGATCTTTAAATCATATATATTTGGTTCATGGAGGTCTCACTTGTTTTGGATGTACTACACACACACACACACACACACACACACACACCGCTCCAATCATCAATTCCACACACTGGAAAATACTAGAACACAATATAATGCGATGTAATAATACTTTTATGCTATTTTCTTTGTTCTCGTGGCTCGAGGACGATAAGGGGGTGTGTTGGCGTCTCCGTGAGGAATGGCAGCAGTTGTTCACTTGATGCATCGTCTTCTATCCCAGTAGCTGAAATCACGTCTGACTGACTGAGGGGAACTTCAGCTGGAGTGGAGTTTTTTTTCTTCCACATACTGAGAGCCTGAAGGGGCCTGAGAGTGAAAACACATCATAATAAAGGTTTTAACAAGAAATCCAGACCGTTCAGCAGCTCTCCCCCCTTAATGGCAGAGTCACTGGTATTGATCAACACCCCATCAACTCCCCGCTGATGTATCAGAGTCATTCTGAGGCCTGAGCCGGCGAGAGCCTTACCTTTAGTCTAGCTGCTCGGCGCCAGCTCCATCTTAAAAGCTGCACTAATCAATATCTTTGTATCGATACTGCATCAAATGAGTGTGTGTAATGATAAAAGGTGCCGATCGCAGTGGCATCCAGCCCCCGCCTCTTTCAGCTCATCGCTTTGGTTTATTAGCCTGTAATCTGTTGACAGTTCAGTTCTCAGGAGGTGGCGGAGACCAAAGCTGAGCAAATATTCCTCGTACGTTTGTCGAGTCGACTCCAAATAAACTCTGCTGTTGACGTGTGCAGGAGGATGTACATAAAATAGGCAACTTTAACAAGCTCTATATCAATTTTTAGCTTGCTGTGGAGTTCTGCTCCCAAGCGCCAATCCCGTCACCTTTGGGTGTCATGGTCTGAGAGTGTGACTTTTCATTAATCTTGTCTGCTTGTTAGTATTTTCTCTAACTCACACTTTGAGCAGAGGGAATTTCAAGTGCCCATCTGCCAAAGTCATTAGAATTCAGAAACACACTTTCCATTACAAAGCCCTCTAGATGATGTCAACATAATCAATAATGCCATTACCTTTCAATTAGCTGCAATCATGCTGAGTTTATTAGATTAACACTGCAATAATATCCCTCAATAAAACTGAGGAATCTTTTTTTGGGAAGTCAATGGATGTAACCGCCTCCTGCAATCTGCACTTCAATCTGCTCTTAACCGTCCCTTTGATATCTTTAATGACTCGAGTACGTCTTCCTGTAACGTCTCCTCCAGCTTTTTCCTTTTTCATTTGCCACAGTGATGAATCTGTGCAGCAACACGCCCGGACCAAACATGGCTTTAAAGCACAGACCAGGTCGGTAACTGGAAACCTTCCAGGTATTTTTTCCGGGAGCGCGTGCTTGATTGTGGCATTAAATATCCTGCAGACACCGCTGTCGTAAAAGGCGGAGGGTTTATATCATTTTTAAACTTCTGCATTGGGACACTTCCTTTGCTCATGTTTTACTACTTCTGCTGCTTTTATAAATGTATATTGGACCCTTCGCTGCCATCAAAAAGAAAACTTCGGAAAAGTTTTCGGGGGGGGGGGGGGGGGGGGTGTTTAAAGGAGTGTACGTCAGAGGGAGAACACAATCCACTTTGATCACAACATCTGTGCTGTAGTACTTCTGTTCCTTGTTATGTCATGGGAGCAGCAGAATACTCTCCATGAGAGCTCCTAACCAGGACGGGGTGTTCCTCCTTGTTTATCCACCACGGTTTCCCGCTGGCGTGAAAGGGCTGTCGGTTAATTTTTAATTTCATCCTTTGAAACACATCAGTAAAGTGGGTTTCCTAATTAACCCCATTGCCTATGCAGATTGAGGCAAGAGGCAGCCCGAAACAACACAAACCTCCAAAGTGTTGTCTGTTTTACTAAGACCTAGTTCCATCACCTAAAACCTCGGCATCGCCTCTTCGCTGCAACGGCGGCCGCAAAAACAACCTCCACAAATAAAAAACTAAAAATCCAAACATTGACGTTAGTTTGTTTCCCGCTGGTCAAAAACAGAGAAACACCCTCATAATATAAGATGGTAAAGTTTACTTCAGTGAATGATCTCTCTCTCTCTCTCTTTCTGTTTTATCTGTGTGGGTACAATTATTTCCTCCCCCACCTACTGTGAATTGGCCTTTTTTTCATCTCCCTCCATCCTCTTCCACATCTGACAGCAGAAATAACAGGCCTGGAGATGGTCACATATCTGCTGTGTGAACGCGGAAAACAAAAAGCCCACATCAGCCCAGAGACCTCCGTGTAGGAGAGACACTGCCATCCATTATCTTGTTATCTCCTGTTTGGGGATTGAATCGGGAGAGAGGAGTAATACAGTAATCATACTGCCAGATTCTATTAATTCTGTGTTTCAGTGAACATGATGCAAACATGTCGGTTGTCTTCACCGCCGCAGCGTTTAAACCCGTGGAAGGAAACACGTTGAAATATGACATTTTGTCCTCGGAGTCGACGTGCTGCAGCTGAGGAGGACGTTTCGTCAAAGTGCTGCTTCAACCACGTTTAACCAGCGTTAACCAGTTTAACAGGACGACGTGAATTACAGAATAAATCTAACAGTCATTCTGTTGCTTTGCGTCTTTTGGCCGAGCAGGAACGCCTCCTTTTGACAAAAAAGTCTGTGAATATTTGTGATGTGAAGATGGATCTATCTACACATACTGTAACAGAGGTATTTAAGAGATATTACATCCCTGATTACATCCTTAACAGGGTAACAACTAATCTGTAACCATTTCAAAAGTAACCTCCCAACACTAGTTTAAAGATGTAATGTTGGACACAAACATGGAGGGAGTTTGTCACGTTATTATTGTTTTTATAAACGACTGTAATTTAAACCTAGTGAAAAGGTTGATGAAAAACATGAATAAATAAAAACATTAATGGCAAAAGAAAGTTGAACATGCAGCAACTAACATACAGCATGTCACGGCTACACTATTGTGCGTTTTAAGCTCATTCATATTTTTTTTAATTTGCTTTGAATATTGGTCTGAAGACATACGGTCATGATCCGTCCCCCACTGGGAGCAGTTTGATTAAACTCCATTCATTATCATACAGGAGGAAGAAAAACCTCTAGGAGGTAATCATGTCTGAATTATTTTGTCGTGATATTTGTGATGTGATTTCGACTAATTCACTGGAATAGTTTGATGGTTTGGCGGCGAGTAATACTGATGTTGAATTCGCTGAAACAAACTCGCACTATAAGATCATCGGTGCAGCCAAAACAAATATTAATGCATTTTGCTTCTTTAAAATGTCTGATGTTTCTTAAAGTAATGCGTGGATAGAAAGATTTCTCCCAGCTGTTGAGATACCAGCCGGTGTGACCTTGAGGCGGGGGATGTACCCACGGCTGCTGCACTGAGACTCACACTGAAGACTCGAGGTCTCTGAGTGTTGCTTTTTACATTACAAAAGGAAGAAGAACCTTAAAACAAACTGAAGGACAAAAATAGTCTGTGTTTACTCGATATATTAGTTCTCATCCCGTGTGACTGCCAGAGAGAGGGCTGCTGCTTTCACACAGGCTCACCTTGATTTAATGTTGTTCTTAAGTAGAAGATTATCAGCATTTAAACTATTGCAAATGTCAATTTAGGGAAATTTAAGCTTAAGCTTAACAGATTTATTTGAATTATTACCTCTGGATGTGACTGAATTTTACTGCCTTTTCTAAATATACAACATTACAAGTCATTACAACTGAAATAACTTTCCTCCATAGCTTAAATACAACTACATTTTCTTTAAACACTATTTTTAAACATAATTATTATTCATTACAATAATTACTACCAAAAGGAATCAAACTAAATCATATGGTTTTTATTTTTTATTCACTTTCCTTCCAAAGGTTGAGCTTTACCAAACTTATGTCTATATGCTAAATATGAAGCTACACCCAACAGTCAGTTAGCTTAGCTCACAAATATTGAAACAGGGGGAAACAGGAAACTCAGAGTGAGCTGCTGCACCGTTGCCATCTTGCCAGTGTCTGACTCCGCCCCTAACTCCCAGCTAATTCCAAAAATCCAAAGTGGAGGGGCGTGATGCAAGTGCATTTGGGTCATGTCCACGTCACTTTTATTATCTTAACGGTGGGAAAAAAAGTGGTTGCAAGCTAGAAGAAAACAAACAAGATATTCTTAAACTTTGAAATAATAAAATAAGATATTCAATAATCATCTATTTCTGCATAATTCAAATCAGAAAATACATTATATATCCACATCAATATACTGATAAGGCAAATATGCAGAATGGCTCCAACACTCACCAAAAGCTTATGACAGAGAGCGAGAATGCAACAAAGTGAATATGCAGAGTAAATTTCTCTGAATAAATTGAGCCTCAACTCAATAAATAATCATTCATTCAATCGTTCTGTGCTGCAAACAAAACAGCATGTGTGTGTTGGAGATACGAGGGGTACTGGTCTGTTTTTGAAAATGTTCCGACACTGATATACTGCCTTCCTCACTCATCTCCACAGAGCTCCAGCTTTCTCAGTGATCATCAGTGGGAACTGAGAATCTTTGATAAAAAAAAATACAAAATGAAGCAGGAGAAGAAAAGCCCTGGGCGGCGCTGAGTGACACCTGCCACAGATATGGATCAAAGCTAAAGACGCAAAAGCATACTGAGTGACATCTGAAACCAGGACACAAACCAAGACTGACACACTAGACTAGGTGAGTTAATATTCAGCCAGCAGTGTGTATGTGTGTGTGTGTGTGTTTTTGATCCATGTGAATATGAATATAAAGATTCAAACGTCGACTTTGTGCTCTCAGCCTGTTCCTGGTCCCCGGTTCATCTGATTGTATCTGCTTCGTTTCAGGCAAACGGACGGAGCGGAGGGAGGAAGTCATCAACAGTCTCGGCTCCTCTCAACCACATGCCGTTTCCTCAATGACTCGCCTCCTACTTCAATTTCAGTCTCAAACAAATTGCGGAGATTGTTTTTATATTCTGCAGGAACCTTCTATAAAGGGAGTCGATCAGAACCGTTTCTCCACGACACTCAGGTTATAATTTACATCATGAAGTAAATATCTGAATTTTAATGTAGCATTTTCCCCCAAGTCACATAAATAAAATATATGTGTGAATTTAATGGTTTTCTGAATTGATCGGTAATAAAATGTGATCTGATCGTCACAAGTGACAAACAAAATGTGCTTCGGCCAATATCACATGAACCGTCTCGTTCCTTTAAAGCAAACTGTAAAATTCACATGTTTAACGTGCAGTTGTTTGTCTGACTATTTCTTGGTCAGGAGCAGTAACTTCCTTGAGTCTTGTCATCACTGGTTGCCAGGCAACTAGTGGAGAAAAGAAAACACAACGCTCAATAAAATGCTGATGTGACGCGAGGGTTTGGATCAGTTTAGATAAAAAAAAGAAACAGCTGGACGGAGACGGATTCACTTTTCTGCACACGTCGCCCACTTCACAACAAACACTTCCTGTCTCTAAGTCACATGTCGCTAAACTAACCAATCAGAGGTAAGGAGGACTTAGACTGAGGTAAATAAGAAGAAAACTAGAGAGATGGATTCAGGAGGTCACTGTAACTGTTGTTGTGACTTGTAAATGTGCAAATAATTAACTGTATAAACACTGTACATATATTTTTAATAACTTTAGTAACTCAAATATACAGTATGAATTAATATTTACGCCTTACACCAATATAAATCTTTTTGTTTGGGTTATTTGTAACATTTTTGGAAACTAATGATGCGGTGCTGGTCAGAAAACTCTTACGAAAACGATATGTGTTGTTGACAAATAAATAAATAAATAAATAAAAAATTATGCTACTTCCAAGGTCAGTGTTGAATGTGTTTAGTCAGATGACTTTGTGCGTCTGGTATGACTTTTACCCCAGCGCTGTTAGGTGTGACACCGTTACACTGATTTGGAGGCTAAAAGAATTCAGCAATATTCATTAAGAAGAAATATTAACAGATGGATGGAGGCTGTATTTTTGGCAACTTTAACGGAAACCTTAACGGAAGCGGTAACCTTGTGGCGTTCACAGCCTCGGCTCGATTTTTTTGAAGAAACACAGTTAATTGAACTCATAAAATAAAAAGGTGGGGATTTATTTTACTACTGCATTGAATATACTTCACATTTGTGTGGGTATTTTATTTCATAAAGCATCCAGAACACCTTCCTCATCATTAAAATGTTTCCGACTCTTATTAGGAAAGAGACCCAAAATCAATATGGCCCTCAGCGAGCGCTGTGTGAAAGGTTCTGGAACAGTCCTGCTGTTTATCTCTGCTCAGCTGTGTGCGGTGGGAAAAATCACATACGTCTCATTAAACAGAGAGTTATTACATACAGCTGGCAATACACAGTAATCACTGCATTCTTTATGTTGTATATGTGCTGAAGCTTTTACTCGTAAAAGGCGCCTCATTTACTCCCTCTTCTTTTAGCATCCTCTGACATGTTGTGTAATATGGTAAAAGTGAACATATTTTATATTCACCTAAAATATGTAGCATCAACACTAGTGGTGATGTTTCAGGAGATGTATAGCAGCTCCAGCCCTCAGTGTGTCATTATCTCACCGGTCTCCGACAGACAGCGCTGTGACTAATTTCCTGCCCGAGCCGACTTGGAATGTCACAGTCAAAGTCAAACCTCCGGCTCTGGACAATTCGCAGCTCGCTGCAGAGACCACAGAAATCCAATCCAAATGCAATTTGGCCTGTGATTGATTACCGTGCTCACTACTTAATTAGGTGGGCATCTAGGCTAATAACTGATGTAGATACATAGGAGCCATTTCCTTCAGCCTCCATGTAAACACACTACTGACCTTTCTATCCGTGTATGGCCACGCAGCATCACTTATCTGTCTCCGGCTTTAAAAAAAAAAACTAAACAGAAAAACACACACACATCACACTAATGCCACTAATATGCAGATAATCTGCTAATTCGTCTTCCAAGCCCGAGATCCTTTTATAAATGAATTTAAAGGTTTCACTCCTCTCTGTAATTGCTCTTTTGATTTGTGAAGTGACCTTTGCGAGGAAGCCCTCTTGACCACGCGGCAATAATCAAAGCAGAGGATTTAAAAGAAGACGGACGAGGCCATTTACTCATATCTAGAAACAATCCTCTGCTCTTATCAGACAAACGACAGCCTCCTGGACGATAAAGCAAGGTGAGCTAGATAAATACACACAGCTAAATTCAGGTTCACGGGGACCTTCTGATCGGACGTGATGTCGCTTTAGACAAACAGTCGAGTCGCCTTCTTGACCCTGTGGTTGTCACAAGTAAATATTTTGGGACTAAAATGGTTCCAGACAGTTAGCGGCTGAATGTCGACACCCGGCACACACACTTTCCTCATTTTAACAAACTGAGCTTCATGAAGAGGAAAAACAATGACGTCAAAGTATCAAGTGTTTAAATGAATGCAGCACTTTTCACACAGAGAGTGGTGTGTGTTTAATTAAGAAAATGTGCCGTGAGAGAGTGTGTGTGTGTGTGTGTGTGTGTGCACTTCTTCGCCTGCTGTAACCGTGTGTGCACAGACTTATGACTCAGCTCAGCAGAGTGATGAAGAAATGGGGCGAAGAAGAAGAAGACAAACCTCAGCGGGCCTTTAAACAACACTTGATTTGGATCCTTAATCTTCTCAGTACATCACAGCGTCTCCAGCACGGTCCCACGGTATTTATAGATGTGTGTGTGTCTTAACTTCTCTGTCACAGGATTTTATTCTAGCGCCATACCAGGATAGGAAGAACGTATCAGTCATGCATTCGATGCAGGCGGCCACAGCTGTGGTGTTTGGTTGGAATGACCCATGAAGACGACTCTGCAGCAGCGTCCACTTCGTTCTGCACAACTGCTGATGTCATTCTCGTTGGATCCCACTTTTTTAAAAAAACAAAAAAGGAGCACTCGACTGATAGTGCACATCTGTTTTACTCTCCACTCAGAGCACCACTCAGGTCAGGTTAGTCAGGTCTGAGCAAATAATGATGTCATCGGGGACATGTGGAGTTTGTTTACCAGGTTTTTAAAACAGGTTCAACTGCTGGTCACAACATTAAAAAGACAACACAACCAAAGTAAGAGGACTGGTTATGGAGCAACTCCACACAGACGCATTACTGAAGTATCATTTGAAGTTGCTTAAGTGACACTGTTTTATCCAATTTACAGACGTTCCATCAACACAATCACAGCCACTCTTCGTATGAAGTGAGGTGGTTATAAAAACAAGAGGGACTTCAGGGAAACTGCTGCGCACTCTGTGGTTAAAAGGTAATAGCTTATATCTGATATGCAAAATAACCGGTTTTAAATAAACCTCTCATTTCATGATATAATATTATAGAGGCTGTCAAAGAGGTGCAACTTCAACACCAATGCTGCTTACACATTAATGCATCAGTGATAATAATCCAATATTAAAATACTCAGAGCGCAGACCTCAGGAAAAACTTTATTTATACGGTCCACCTACAGAGTTCACAGAGGATTTGTGACAGTCGTCATTAGTTGAACAATCGAATGTTCAACAGTGTGTAAACAAATGTTCAACCAGCGATTACAAATTATTTTATAAGTATATTTATACTAGACAATCTGCATTAAAACTAATGACAGTAAGAAAATGTATTTACTTTCCTTAAGTAAAAATAAAAGCCATGAAAAAAAATAAAAATAAAAAGTCAGGTGACATAATTAGTCACTAAAGTGTTGAAGCCAAATTACAAACTATTTAATGATAAGTTTCAGCAAAACAGTTGAATTGTTGAATCTCAACTAATAACCTCTGGAAATGTTACACACAGTCTGTAACCTCTCTGTTGATGGGTCCAAACAAAGTGTTACCAAAAACTAATTAATAAATGTTTTTAGCGTGATGCTGCTGACAAACAAACAAACAGACAAACAAACAGACAAACAAACAGACAAACAGACAAACAAACAGACACACAGACAAACAAACAGACAAACAGACAAACAAACAGACAGACAAACAAACAAACAGACAGACACAGGTGAAAACATTACCTCTGTAATGCACACTGCTCCCACACTACATTAAATCTAAAAAGAGCTAAGACAAGCTACCCACCAAATTACACACACACACACACACACACACACACACACACACACCTCCACCCTGCGCAGGATAACAGTGAATATAAAACAAACTGTCTGATTTATCAGAAAAACAACATTGTCTGAAAATAAATTCTATATAAAAAAAAAAACAAGAAACAAAAAGGTCAAGCTGGATGCAGAGTCGTCGTAGTGGGGCGCAGGCCATGAAAGAAACATCTGGACTTTCTCTCGTCAGCGTGTCTCGCTCGTCTCCGGAAAAACACCCACATCAACATCCGACCTGTTTTGCAGCCGTGCGTTCGGAGCACTGAGTGTTTTTCTCTGAGTGACAAAACCATTTCATGCAGACTGGAGAGCGTTCATTTGTGCAGACTCTTGACTGATGTCAGCAGGACTGACGGGGGGTGAATGCAAAGAAAAGCTGGGGGCATCGTACCCAGCAGCACCGGGGTGCCGGCACATCAAAGAGAGGAGTGAAGCTTTTTGATACAGAGGGGAGGATAGCGGGACGAGCTTCAGCCCTGACGGTTCGCCACAGTGTGCTTTTTTGTAGATTACTGTTTGGTCTTTCCCAGGCGAACACCCAACAGAAGGTGAGCAACAGACAGGCTGACAGAACACACATCAGGGTATCTCTCTCTCTCCGTGTTGGCGAACGGGGAAAAAAGGAACAGCAAGAAGTCAAAACAAACGCCTCACTCGAGATGTTGTAACTCAGGGTCAACGCAAAGCAGAGAGAAGAACTCACAACGTCAAACTCCGATGACTCCGATCAGCTGGTTTTCAAAGCGTCATGTAAAACTACAAAATCACCTCCTCATGGTTGTATCCCTCCGATTTCAGACTAGTTTCAGATTACATCTGTTTATCCAGAGTCAAAGAAAAAGTTAGAGCACGACCGATCTACGGATTTATTGGCCTATCACAGATATATTGGTATCGGCGAATATATTCTCCGATATGCGCTGGTATGAAAACTTTTATTAAGAAGCAATAATGCAGTGGAAATGCTCCGGTCAAGTCAAGTTATATAGGCAGCATTTTATGTATATTTGATCTTTCGTTTTCATTCAAGTTAAATATATATATAAATAAATATATATACATATTTGTTCTTATGTTTTTCATTTATAGTTATTTATTTTTATAGTTATTTTATTTAATTCCCAGTGAAGTTTAACGTTTCAGTGCACTGATGTCATTTTGGACAATAAAGTTTATTATTAAACTGTAAAATATCCTGTTTTCATCACATATCTTTTTCACAAGTGACCTTGAACTTTGACCTTTGACCACCAAAACCTCATCAGTTTGTCCTCAAGTCCAAATGAACGTTTGTGGCAAATTTGAAGAAAATCCCTCAAGGTGTTACCGAGATATTGCGTTCACAAGGCCAAAATCATGTTTTGTGAGATCACCACGACCTTGACCTTTGACCTTTGACCACCATAATCAAATCAGTTCATCCTCTAGTCCAAGCTGACGTTTGTGCCGAATTTGAAGAAAATCCGAGTTACGGCGTTGACGAGAACGGGACATTTGGACGGACGCCGGCCGACACTCTACGCTGGACAGAGTCGTGTTCACAGCCGCACACTGAGTCATTAGAATTAACACACGATTTTTCTGCGATGCATAAACACAGACCGAGGGTGAAACAGCCGCAGACATCTGCTCCTCTGGGAATAATTATCAATAAACAATCACTGTGCTCATTTTTCCTTGTGTCACTGTCGTCCTGTGAAAACACTGTGAACGCCGTCTGGCATTCAAAACATTCATCAGCTCGTATTTCAGCAGCTTGGTAACACTGGCATTTATGATGATGATGATGATGATGATGATGATGTCTTGCAGCTGGTTTCACGAAATATTTTCAGCCAATTATGCAGTTTGAAATTTTTACCTTTGACACCTTCTAATTACGTTTGTTAACACAGACGCACGGGCGCATCTCCAACATCATTTACCTCGCCTGAGGGTGAAGTTACTGCCACCGGTTATTTATATTTAAACCTCCTTTCTGTGAAATCATGTACGAACTAACAATACTACAGTACCCATGAGCCTCGGCGGCAGATGTACAACAAAGAATTTAACTGTGAAATAAGAGGTTTTTTTTTTTTTTTTAATCAATAATTCATAAACTTGCACATTAAAAAGGAAACGTTCTGTATGTTTTAAGAATAATCACTGTTGTGTTTTACAGCCTGTTCATGTTGCACTTCCATTAATTTCCTGTTCCTGTTCCTGGCTGTGGTCTTTATCTGGAACAGTATGCAATTTGTTGCTCTGTTTTGCAATCAATGTTTTTGCGACATGAAATTAATATAAAAAGTATTAAGGTTTATTTTACCTTTATCTGTTTATAGAAAACAAGCCTTTTTCAGGGATGAAGAACTTGGTTTTTGGCTGCTGGACGAGTCAAACATTCAGATTAAACTTCAACAAGAAGATTCAATTATTCCTTGTTTTTAAAATCTCAAACTGTTTATTTGTTTTATGCTTTAATTTACGAACACAGCATAGATCGACAGCATAAAAACACATTTGAATAATTCAATGAATCTAGATTTAAAGACACTTTAAGTTCAGCTGTGAACGAGTGAGATGATTTCATCCTTTCAGCCTTTGTGGCTATGAAACAAGATACTGGTCAACATTCACATGAACTTAATTAATTAATTAGCCACCGTCTGCATCCATACCTGCATGATTCACCTTAAACCAAGACAATGGCAGCTTCCTCACTCAGCCTCGGCCGTAAGTCGCCACTTAAGGGTCGAGAATCTAAAAGTGGCTTAAAGTCGTCAGTCAAAAGGTCACAAACTAAAATTAGTTTCACGAGGGCGGGAGAACACGTCCACGCAGAGAGAGAGAGAGAGAGAGAGAGAGAGAGAGAGAGAGAGAGACAGCACATCTGGAGGGAAAGCAACTGTCTGCACTCAAACACACAGCCTGTCAATTAAACGTAACTGACAGGTTTTCCACCGAGGAAAACCCTGACCTCCTCCTGCTCCGTCTGCCCCTGCACCACCCACACACATCCATCTCCCCCCTTCTCAGGGGACCGCGAGCACACCGGCGTTCAATCTGCAAATAAGCATGCTTAATTATTGCCGACCGGCGGCTCCCGCTCAAAGCTGGGAATTATATTCCATAACGCCGACCGCCATCGATTTTATTACATCTCATGTGACACATATCAACTGCTTAAATACAAGCGGCCAGCTCAGAAGTTCAGAGCAACCCAAACCCATCGGTGGAAGATGGATGATTTCACCAAGCCGGGATCAATACGTATCCGCACACAAGCCGGGGACCGAACTGAAGACCGGCTGCTCAGCGCACAGGGAAGAACAGGATCTGGATCAGTTACTGTGTGTGTGTGTATGTGTGTGTGTGTGTGTACCAAATCTATCATTATTATAATTGTTACTGATTGCAATATTGGTTGTCTCAAGTTGTGAGTGCCAACTTAATTGTCTATTGTTGTTACCATGACAACAAAGGTCCGGTGTGTACGCTCCTATATGTTAAGTTTAGGACAGGAGGACAACTGTGACCCCTATGCAAAAGATGGGAGACAAAATCTAGTCCTCATTCCTTATAAAAGTTCACTCGACAGGAATATTATTATCATTATTATTATTATTTATTATCATTTTATTTATATAAGCAGCTTTAAAAACTGTTTACAAAGCACTCCGACAATCGAGGCAGAAGAAATAACGTCAAGAGGCTCAAAGGCCGAACATATGAACAAAAGCAGGACAGAGATAATGTGAAGTTAAGAGGGAAGACATACAATATACTTTAATGTAAATAAAATGAAATCACATAAAGGCAACAGCAACAAATAACTCCAAACATACAACATGTAAAGTATTGTTTAAAATCCAGATACATCCTTTAAATATGTATCACATGTTCCGTCACTGTATCACAAACCACTCTGGACTCAGGGTTCAGGTTCTGCCTTACTTCGGCTGCATCGGTAGCAAAAAGCCAAATAATGCAAATAGGAAAAGGGAGAGCAGGTTAGCAGCAGCAGCAGCAGCAGCAGCAGCAGCTGCAGCTGCAGGATGACGGGGCAGAGACGCACACAGCCCACAGAAACACAACGCTTAGCAGAGCCTTGAGATAAGCCGACATGCTTCTGTCTGCTGTATCTGAGCTCTGCCCTCAAATCCAGCAGCAGCCTTGTTGTCTTTTATCTGATGGCGTATGCATATCAGTGTCACAGACAAACAAACACTCGCACTGCCTACAGAGCCGACTTGTGTTTTTAGGGTCGTCTTTGTGTCTTTACCGTCAGATTTGTAGCTGCGCTCCCCTCAGTGGGAATAATTGAATTTGTTTTGCGATTTTCCCACACAGAACGTTATCAACGTGAACGGCACTTGAGCAATCACTCAGTAATTTTGTTCAGGCTATCCAAAGAGATTAATGGAAATCACATCTCGGGTGAAACGCGATGAGCGCGAGGCTCCACATGCGCTGGTCGCAGTGTGTCACTTCTCCGAGCACCACGCTTAATTTGCGTCACCCCCCCCCCCCAAAAAAAGTAAAAAAAAGTTGGTGGCGATTTCTGCTCCTCCACCCGTTCACAACGCCTCAAGAGGAGGCTGGTAATCACTGCAATTAGCGTGGTTCTAATTAAGGCTTTGCTTGGTAGTGCCTTAATGGACCGCACAATACCGACAAATTAATCCATGTTCAGATAATAAATCTGATTTGACTAAGCACAAAATCATTAACCCCATGACCCAATGACAGTATCCAGCAGAGTGTGAGCGATGCGGTGATTGGCTGCAGCTGGGGACGGGGCTCTTTGTCGGCATCTTCTTTGAAACAATTAAACAAGTTTTAATTTCCAAGTTTTTGGTTTTTTGTGGCGGTGATGTTTTCAGAGAGAGTCAGTGAAGCTGAACCAGAGGCGTTTCCAATCTGTCTTTTTTTATTATTTTTTTATTTTATCCACAGGTGATAAATAACCATGTAAGAATATTCTACATGGCCAAAAGTATATACACACATATGTTTCTTATCTACCTTTTATTGCTGATTGCGTATCTTGCCTATTAAACTGATATATTGGGACAGATGTTTAGGATTTAGGTATTTGGTTCACTCACAAGCTTTTGAAGCTTATTGAGGCGTCCCGTTTCCACCCATTACTATTATTATGTCTGTATACTTGTATTCTATTTTTATTTCGGATTTGCGTGAAATGAAATAAATAAAATAAAATGTTCTGATGCTTTTGTGTTCTGAGGCTGTTTTGGCACAATTTGGACAAAGCCCCCTTTTGTTCCACTTAATGCAACAGCATACAATTATATTTGTGACAATAAATTTCACGGAAACCTGAACTGGAACGTCAACTGTGAGCTGACCCCCCCACCCCCCCACCCCCACCCCACAAGATCAGTGACAAACCTCTTTAATGCTCTCGTGGCTGAATGGGAGCAAATAGCTTCAACCCAGGTCACAGCAGTGGAGCCTTCCCAGAGGAGTGGAGCGTGAACGTAGCTGTGGTTTTTTTAAATGGAAAGTTCACGTTTTTTAATGTTTTCCAAGCAAATACAACAAACAGTTAATATCAAGTTTCAGCGTGAGCTCTGGGAATAAAACAGGCAGGGTTTCTCTCTACACTCAATTTTGTGTCAGTGTTGAATAGTCATCCAGCTCCGTGGCATTGTACTCTCTCAGACTCGCTGCACCGCCGCTGTCGCTCTCTCCACCTACATGTTTACAGCACACACACACAAACACACACACACGCCTTTTTTGTTGGAGGCTGTTAAAAAGCCATTCTGGGAAATACAGGAAATTGCTAACTGCAGCAAAAGTTGACAATGCTGCTTGAGAGGAAATGGGTACACACAAAAAAACAAAAAATAACACAACCCCTCAGCTGCTGGAACACAAGCTGGAAATCAGACGGATGTGATGTTAAACAGTGTCAGAGCAGCTGAGGATGGATTTGTGCTGCTCGAGGCGAGTGAAGAAGGCCGCAGACAGAGGCTCCACTTTCACTTCAACTTTTGGTAATTTGTTGGGGGAATTTAAAACAACTACAACACAAAATTCTGGCCCAGTGCCATCTGACCGGTTCACTCAGCCGGGGTGTTACTGTGTCATACACTGAATTTGTACCCGGTCGCCTCATGAACACTCGCTGGGTAGTAGATGCATCTTGGTAACAACAGCCTCGTTATAACTTCAAATAACACGGCCCGACGGGAAGACCAGAATGTGTGCATATTATTATCCTCAGATCTAAACTTGAAACCAGACAGACTCACTCTGCTCACAGCTCTTCGGAGAGTCTTCCACTGCACTTTCACTCTGATTGCTAAATTAAGCAGTGAGTGCCATTGCTTTGTGGTGCACACGACTCCCGAGCAAAGCAGGTCAGCCAGAAGAAGAACAGAGATCCACATCGTGCCCCCCCCCACCCCCACCCCTAAAGTCTCACAGTTTAGTTACTGCACCCAAAGACTGTGTGTGTTTGTGTGCTTTAAAAAAAAAAAAATCCCTTTCATACAGTAGATTTAGGGGTTTCTAACTTCTGAAGGAACCGGATTCAGAAGTTTAAAGTCTCCGTATGAATGAGAAATAGGGTTTGTGAGCTTATTAAAAAATCCTACAAAAAAAAATTATTAAAAATTTCAAATTCCAAAACAGACTCGGGAATGTTTTTTTGCAGAAACATAAGAAATGGAGAAAATCTGTGAGAAATCATTGTTCAATTTGATTCCATGTAGATAATCTCCTTTTTCATCCTTTCTCCCCTTCACGATGTTGCTTAGCAACTTTCAGCAAATAAAACTAACAGTAATTACACACAGCAGCATTATGGGTTACTGTAAATCAGGCCTGTGGTCATTGGGATACACATCTCAGAAATATTAAAGAGTGTGATTCATGAACACAACACAGTCACTTTGGTTTCTCACATTTTGCAGAGTTTGGGTCTGAGCCAGTGGTTATAACAGGAGCACCTCTGAATTATTGTTATTAGCATAATTCTCCAAATAGATTAAAGTCTCCCACACACTTTGCATAGCTTTGTAAATTTAGCCCCTATTAAGAGATTGTTTCAGCCTCTGATATTTTTGCATGAATGTGACCTTTAGTGATGTTTGCGGCTGTAATCCAGCAGCAGCAGCAGCAGCAGAAGAAGAAGAGGAAGAATGCTCCTCATGCCTTTCAAAGTGACTACGCTCTGCACGCATATACATATGCACTGTCAATAATTCAATGTGCTCCCCAGAGAGGTTGGCAGAGGAATGATCTACAATGTGGCTCGTATTAGCACTTAGACCTCATCCTAGATATTGTTTGGTGCATAGTCAATACGGTGGCAGCTCTATCTCTGTGATTGATAAGCTCCTCGGTGCGGGGCCCCAACTTTCCATTAGAGGAGAATGCTTCCCACTGATTTATGCCATCATGCGAGCAGCTCATTCCCCCATAATCCTCTGTTTTTTAAGCGTGTTTACAGTTGGGCTCCGTTCTCCTCGACCAGGAGCTCCTTTCAGCGGCGGCACTTCCTCCTTCCTCCTTCCTCCCCTCCTGTAACGTTTCCTTTCATTAAATGTTTTAAGAGTCTGTAGCTGCCGTGCTCTTGGGGATTAGATTAAGTGTTGAATACACTTCTTCATTTCATTTATTTATTCGCTTGTGCAACGTGCGGCTCACCATGCTAGGGTGGGTTTGTGTGGTCGTGGGCCGACACACACATTTCGCCTGGCGGAGGGCCACGAGGGACGCCAGCGAACAGCTGTTCCTGGAGCGCTGGGTTCTCCCAGCCAGGCAGACGGAGCTACCGGTGCTACAGCGTGTGTGTGTGCATGCGTGCATGTGCGTGTACTCAGTAACTTAACAGCCAAGAGGCCATATGGACCCTCTTACATTTATTTATTTCTCTCACGAATAGATGGACTCTTGCTATCATTAGCAGATTCAGATAACGACACCGTGTCTTCATGCCAGTGTCACTATGTCATCTCAATATTGAATTGTAATTACTTATCAGATGTTTTGGTGTAGCCACTTCCTGTAATAGCCAGGACTCTTTGCTGTGTGCCCTTTTATTTATTTTTTTGGAGAACTGAGTGAATGGAATTGCTCAATGACTAGAAAGCTTGAGACTCCGTCCTGTTGAGCTCTTGCTCTCACAGCTCCACTTTCTGTTTTCAACTAAACCCCATGGCAGCAGAGAGAAATGACAGTGCCAAGGGTAAATTGCTTGTATGTTTAATTCTGTATGGATGGCAGAGTGCGGTGGACTGCAGGGAGCCAGGAATTGTAAATGTGTTTTAGTATACCGATGCGTGTCCCTCCTTGACTTTCTGAATTCATTGTGTTTGCCGGTGATTGTAAATAATGTGTGGAGTCACAAACAGCCAGCTCCCGGGGAGCGGGAACTCTTCCCTGATGCAGCCAGTGTTAGCGGGCGAGAGGAAGCTCAGCTAATTGAATTTCTCCAGTCCAGTGGTGAGGACGGCTGCACGCCGCCGCCAAAGTGCTGCGGATACTTGACTCATGACAGAAGTCAATTAAAGGCTGGAGACCCACCACTGGCCAAACAGCTGACTGGAATTCATAAACATCAACTTCTTCACACTGTCCCACTGAATCTCACAGGAGAAAGTGACCAGCTAAAGTTCAAAAAAGTTAAAGCTGAAATATCCACATTTCTTTTTCACTTGGTTCATTCTTCATCTGGGTAAATCTGTCTTCACTTCACAGAACAATTAGTCCACATGCTGAGATGTTCTTGTGTTGTATCATAGTTCTCTCTGTTTATTCTGTAGTAACTGACATCCAGCGCCGGCCCCACGCATGAACATACTCAGCACCTGCTAAGGGCCCCCGCGGCCACCAGGGGGCCCCAACAGCGCTTTAAATGACCCAAAGGAGAGTTTGAAATGTTTGTTTGTTTATTTGTCGTTTGTTTTTGTGAAACATCATCGAGTTCATTTCAGGGAGTAAAATTCTGCAACGCTACGACGGATTTCCATCATTTGGATTTCAGATTTATTTACGCTTGATAGACGCCAGCGGCGTTCATAAACTGCAGCTTGGAGAAGATAACCGGCAGAGTATAAATGTTTTTGATACAGTACCGAAAAATGGTTTACTGGCCCCTCGGCATAATTTTGCATAGGGCCCCAGGGAGGTCAGGACCGGCTCCTCTGGCACCTCAACAAACAACCACGTGTCATGTTCCTGTCTGTATCACGCTGCTGCAGGACAGCTGTGATAAATACTGCTGCTTTATGGCAAACACCTGGTGACTCCTGTTAGCATTTTCTTTTACTTTAGTCTCATATTGAAAGAGAAACACTGACAAATGCATAATTGCATTTATTAAAAGCACTTGTAAAATAAAATTATAAAGGTTTTTTTTTTATTTTCTAATTATTATTTATATGGTAGAGTATGATGCGGTATAACAGATCCCAGGTCCCAAACAGAGCCAGTCAAATATTTACCACCATCTTTGTATTTTTAAACATTTCCCAACAATTATTTACAAAAACCTCCCAGAGCAAGAACACACACACACACACACACACACACACACACACACACAAACTACAGGACAGAGCTTTAAACGCACCGATGTGCAGAAGATACATGATTGTTAAATGTGTCATGTCCTGTTACTGTAACACGCTGCGCTGGACCGGGACCAAACAATGCTAAGTAGCACTAAAGACAAAGTAGAACTAGAGGCTGATGGGAATGAATTCAAACTCTCTGACGATGGCACAAGAGGAAAAGTTAAGTTCTGTGGTGGATGAAGTGACCAACTGAGCGGCTAACACTGCTGCTGACACCAGCTCAGAGTTAAGTTTAATTATAAAGAAAACAGGATGACCCATTGGCTGAGTGGTTAGGCTGCATACACGGGTGTAAATGAGCTAGTCTGCAGTTTGACCATTTGCTGCGTGTCATTCCTCTACTCTCCATCTTCCATTTCCTGTCTCTCTCTTCACTGTCCCTGTTGAATAAAGTCATAAAAATGCCCAAGAAATAACTTAATAAAACATTTCCAACCAAGGATTTTGTGCATCTCCTGAAGTCATTCTTCAAATAAAAAAAACCACACCACTCAGTAATTAAATAATAAATATATATATACATGTTGAACCACTGGTTATCTGTGGACAATCAGCACAGTGGCAATGTTTCCATCATACAAACTGATGCTGCTTATTGGCTTTTTCCTTGAGGTGTCAGACACAACGTCGCAGTGATTTTGACTTTCACTCTCTCACCGCCTCAGTGTGCTGTAATTGTGAGAAAGGACCGCTTTAATTTCCTGCACACAGAGAATGACGTGCCCAGTGAACTATATTTTGTCTTATTGGAGTTTCATATATTGCCGGAGCTTTTGTAATATTCCAGTGTTCATTTCTCCTTTTATAAAGTTTTGAGTGTTGTGTCCAAAGTTTTGAGACTGTGTTTAAAGAAGTTAATATCAAGCTTAATGCTAAGTAAAAATGAGAGTGGTTGTTTATGAGATTTTCCCCCGTCGCTGGAAGAGCTGCTGCCCTCAGGTGGTGTGTGAGCATTACATAACACATAATATAGGGCAGGGGGCGGGAAAAGACTCGAGACAAGAAAGCGAGCTGTGGCTTTCTCCAGAGACCCGCAAGAGAAAACAGAGAAATGCTCTTCACGATACGTTGAGAGAGGCTGTTTGAATATCTCATAATTGAAAGTAAAATATGGAGTGAGGAAAGAAAATCTTCCTTGTGAATACAGAACCGTGTCGTGTTGTGAGGTTGTGGGTTTTAAGTCAAGCTCGCTCCAGTAGCAGCCGTGACAAACATATGTGAAAAACTCCAGTGTTTCATTTCAGATTTACTCATTTGTTTTTATCTATAGCCACTTACAAGTGAAGCTTCAGTGCAGCAGGATATCCTGGTGTAAGTGTTAAGCACTACATCTATTTAATAAAGGTAAAGGTAAGTAAGAGCTAGTTAGAATAGTTAGAGTTTGAGATCTCTGAAGAGATGAGTCTTCAACAGATCGCTGGACACGGAGAGGAGACGCTCCTGCTCTGACAGCATTCAGCAGCCGGTTCCACCTTCGGAGAACCACAGACCAGAAGAGTCTGGACTGAGATGGTCTTGTGTGCGGCGAACGGTGACATCAGACCACAATCCTTCGGGAGGAACGCTGCGGCCGAGAAGCGGCATGAGGCTGAATGATTGAGTTCGAAGTAGATGAAGCAGACCCAAGAAGTGTCTCTGAAGGCAGCATTAGTGACTGAGCTTGACCTGGGCAGCCACGAGTAGCCAGTGTAGGTGACGTGTGACCTTTTGGGCTGATGCAAGACCAGACAGGCTGCTGCATCCTGGACTATCTGGGTTTCACTGTGCACGAAGGAAGGTCCATCAGACAACGGACAACGATGCCCTGGACCGAGAGCTGGGTGGCCAACCGAGTCAGGTAAGACCTGATTGTTCTGATGTCGTATATAGCAAAGATACACGAGCAATCGGAACATTTCAGAAAAGTCATATGAAGTAAGTGAGTCACTCTTTTCACTGTCTCAGTGAGACAATCAGCGAAGGGCAAGGGAAGAGGAGGGAGGTGTCCATGTTTTATTCACTCTCTCAGAGTGATACCAGGCCTTGTTGGAAACCCCCGTCCCGGTCCCAGGGGCAGAGCGTGTTGTGGCGTGTTGATGGATTTTGCAACAAGGGCGCATCTCTGGGCGTTTTGAAGATGCAATTACGGCGGTAATGGCAGTGCCACTGCAAAATGAAAGCATCAGCAGGAGCGAAAATGATCATACACAAGACCCAGTGTGCAGCGTGACAAGTTTAATCACGTGTCTCGAACCCCAACCTCAAATAAAAATCTCTGTGCTCTGTTGGAGACGCACTGTATTGTCCTGATGACAGAGATAGATGATTATGATCATTTCCAACATCAGAACTTGATTTTTTTTTCAGTTATATAGTTATTCAGTTATATATTATGACGAGGCGAGCGCAGGAGAGAGGCGTGTTTTACAGTGAAAGGTTGTAATTCATGTAACGCCACCAGAACAATCCATTTCTCTTTGTTATGCAGGATAAATGTTATGAGACGGAGCTTTTACTGGGAACAGCTCTGTCAGAGGACGATTCTCACTGTGTTCACTCCTTGTACAGAATGTACCCCGAGCTGGAAAAACACTTAACACACTAGCAGGGAAAAAAAAAAGAAAAAGTTGGTGAATATTTTAGTCTGAATTTCGCCTCACTACAAGGAACAGAGCATATTGTATTAAGGACTAAATAATGCAGACAACCCTGAAAGAGGCAATAGGTAATAGAAACTCAAAAAGGACAACAACAGTGAAGCGCTTGACATGAAGTTATTATATCTGACCAGCTTTGATGTCGAGGGGCCGACCCTCGCTCCAAACATATGTTCACATGATAAGCAGCGTGCCAGGGCGGGGGGAGCTCCACACACAGCCCTGCTCACCATCTCTAATAAAGACAGAATGGATATGAAACGAGGTCGGTGGAGAGGAGATTCATCTTCAGGAAACTGTCACGTCAGTTAACTGCTCTGCTCAGAGATAATCTGTTATCTGGATAAGATGTTTGTTTTACCAGCTTCCAGCAGTGTTGCTGCAGTCCAGCTGAGAGTTTATGGGATTTATTCTTTATTTATTTCCCCCTTCAGAAATCACATATGGAAAAATTGTATTAATACGTTTTAAAAAAAAAAAGATTTTCACTCAATGGAACATTCTTTGCAACGAGACGACGGCTCTAATGTTTCAGGGCCAGTTAGTCAAGTCCAGCTCAAATTAAACAAATGGAAACTAGAATCACCTCCTCGTGGTCGTTTCCTCCACCAACACGCCGTGCTGCGGGAAACATGGTCACAACCCCTCCTTTCTCAGTCACAGTGTTGGTTCATTTTCCTACTTAATCATGACAAGAAACAGAAACAGCATTTGAAAAGGAACTAAAACGGGAATGATCAACAGTTCCCGACTAAATCTCATTATATTCCTTAATTGTATAATTTCCTGTGGGCTCGATTTTCATGGTGGCACAGCGATCAAGGCGAGCAACTTGCCAACAGACTGGTATTCTCCTGACCTTGAGGTTCATTTTTGCCCCATCTGTGTCGTATTGTGGCGCACGGGTGGGAGGAGAGGAACAAACAGGTGGGAGCTTCGTTCAAATGAGGCAGCACAGAGCGAGTTCATTGGTATCATGGTGGAGAGAACCACGTCAGTCTGCTGTGGGCCGGCTGATTTTCATCAACAAGAGGAAATATGAAATACTTGGAGCAAATGCAATAATTATATCTAATATTGCAATGAAGCCTAAAAGAAAAATAACATATTCAATTAAGCACTCCCCAGCGGTAGATGCATTAAAAAAAATACTAAGGTTAATGTGGTTAAAGCAGCTGCACTGATCTATGAATGAATATAAGTGGTTCCTACAGTATCTGCTTCATACTGTATGTGACACGCTTCTCCTCCAGTTCATTAAATGCAACTGTGAAGGCGTCTGGGACAGACGTGCTGATGAAGCTGCTGCCTTTGATTTAAGATGAGTGCACATCTGTCCACCGTGTTGGGTTTTATCAAATCACGATGTGAGGCTGCTCAGTATTCTGAGACAGCAGATTAATCCTGTACGTCACAGCCTCCATTACAACTTTTCTTTTCTTCATTTAACAGTCTAACATCTGACGGATAATCAGTTAGACTCACATATAGACAATGATAAAATAGAGAATCGATATATGGCGGTTAATGTTTATAAAGTAGTTGGCCGCCACAAATAAATCAATGTATGTGAAATGATGCATCCATTCAAAACACTGACGTCAACGTACTTTTAAACATCGACCTCATTGATTATAGTGACTATTGAAATGTATGACATAGCAAACGCTAATGTGCCACATTTTAAGATATGATGTAACCAATTACAGTGTGACTTGGTAAATGACTTGGATAGCACTGGATTGATGAAATCATTTTATTATTTGTATATTTCTACATTTATTGTATAATTAACTGTTAAAAGTGCCTGTGGCTGCAGCTCTGCACCATCCAGACAACAACTTTCTCTTAGAGTCACTGTAAGCGGCTCAGCTGTTTCAGTCATGTGACTGCATGAGAGTATATTGATTAATCACCACACCCCTCTCATATACATCAGCTTCAGCCAGCCCTTTGTACTTTGAGCTGCTGCACCTACATCAACCTAAAACTGCAGGTGTGACGCTGCACTCAGCTTCAGTTTAGCCTGTTAGCATGCTAATATTTTCTATTTTGCTGGTGGGCTGCTGAGAGTGTCTTCATCACCTCTTTGAAACTAACCAGTTTCATGACAAGAAGAAAAAGAAAAAAACAGCATTGATACTGAATTCTTGCCATTTTACCTTTGCAGGTATGTCATTAAAATGACTTCCATCTCGGGGTGGGTGCTCCGTCTTACGCTCTCACCACAGACTATACAATTACTGTCAGTGCTGCAGTCAGAGGCGTGAGAAGTGCTGAAATACAAGATGTTCTCGGTAACAACCGTAATAACCGAGAAGGAACTGTCAGTGAAACACGAGCCCTGACGAAGCAAAACATGTGCTGCGGATGTAGCTTTAAAGTCCAGCGACTCATGTGTAACCGTGCATGTAAAGAAAGGGATGTACAGGTGTGTGAGTGTGGAGCCTTGAGCAAGAGTGTACGAAGAACTTCAATGTTCCTTAACTGGTTTGAGAAATTAAAAAAAAAGAAACTGAAGATTATTTTCCAGAAACAGAAACAGCACCTATGGGATACCAAATAAAATAACACATTAAAATTACTTCCGACATTAATTAATGGTGGACAATAGTGGATCAGATGTATGTGATTTCCCCTTTCAGGCAGCCACTGTTTTTCCATTTCACTGGTTTTTATAAAAAGGTACATGGTCATGCTGCCCAATGTAACTGTCAGACGTGAATGCAGGGATGACGTTAACTGTGATGGATTAACCTCTCCTCTTTAGGCTCATGAATGGAAAGTAATGTGTGGCTGCCTGAGAGGAAGGAACTAGAGCTCAAACTGTAAGAGGGACAGAAGTTGAGGTCCTTGGCAGTCATGCAAAAGTAAATGTAACTAGAATCTCCTCCTTGTGGTTGTTTCCTCCACCAATCAGGCCACAGTCTCTCCTTCCTGAGTTACAGCATTGAATAATGACCAGAAGTGTTTTATGATGTCACAGTGAAGTTGACCTTTGACCTTTTGGATATAAAATATCATCACTTCACTTCAGACATTTGAGTTTAATTGTCGTAATTAGTGAATGAATTTGTGAGTTATGGCCAAAAACATGTTCTGTGACCTTTGACCTTTGACCACCAAAATCTATTCAGTACACCCTCGAGGTTCAAGTGACTGTTTGTGCTAAATTTGAAGAAAATCCCTCAAGGCGTTATTAAAAACAATACGTCTCCGGCTCTGGCTGTCGCCGGTGCAGAGGCATAAACATGATTATCGTTGATATGCTAACATGCTAACATGCTAACTATGACAAAGTCAAACTTGCTGTTGAAGAAGCCCTAAGGTACTTAGGTACTGACAAACTAGCAGTAAACACAAAATACAGCTGCAGCCAAAAGCAAACGTTGAAAAAGATAGTATCAGCTGTATGCATGCAACAAATTTCTTTTGCAATGCAGTAACTGTCGGTCTGACTAACCAAAGGTAACGTGCAGCGAACGTTCATCAGGAGCAATAAAGACAAAAACTTGCAGTAGATCAATTAAAAATGTGCAGCGCACTACAGTCATGATTCATTTTATCAATATTCATCCACCATCTGCATCATATGATAATTCCTATAAAGGAATTATCAAATGGCCACCCTGGTCTAACCTACGTATGGAGTCATCAGGGGGAAAGTACAGTCGCTCCGTGCCTGTCATGTTGGCAAGACAGCGGCGATACCTGAGGCTGCCTACAGGCCAGGTCTGCTCCACTGGAGTTTCCCCAGAGCTCCTTCCCGCCACCTGCTCTCCCAGCTGTGATGGAGCAGCTCCAAAAGCCCTCTTTAGTATTCTGCCATCCACAAGGAAGGGAAAGGAACTTTAGTCTAGCCCCATTTGTTTCTGTAACTCAATAAGTGACATGATTGAAAGGTACAGAGAATAAAAGAGGATTGTCTGGGGAGCCCGGGAACGCGGCTTATCGGTAGATTATAGACGCTCCTGTCTTTTGACGGGCAGACAGTGGAGAGCAGAAACCGTATCTCCACAACATCTGGAAGTGAATTTTTATGATGCTGACGATATGAACCTCTTTCCGAGGTCTCACTCGATTCCCCGCCGCCTCTGGTTATTGTATCTCTCCAGCCACAGACTCATCTCCCATGGGTGCCGGTATAAGCCGTCTGTGGAGCTCATACATAACAAACATGAAAAAGCATGTTTGTTTGTGTTCTCCCATTTGGATGCTTATCGCAGGTGGGATTGTGCCGCTGCTGTGAAACACTGACATTTGACTTGACTTGCTCATTACAAGAAGGTACATGAATATTAAAACACCGTCACAGCTCAGTGCCGGTGACTGGCAGTTCCATTTGAACATTTCCTATTCTGTCATAAATAGGACAGAAAGGGGGAGCAGTAGAAAGATCAATAACTTCTCTCTGTGCTTCTCTATTCTCACCGAGAGCTTACTTTCATGGAAGTGTCAAAAATGAGCCCCTGTGATACACGTAATGCACCGCAGGAGTCCAATCTCCTCGGTGTGGAAACACTGGTCGGCCTGTTCCCTGCATCAGTGAAGCTGCTCTGTCAACCTGCAACGTCAGACTGAGTCAGTGCACACACTTATTTTGAATGTACCAGCCTCTAGAAATACTCCTGCTTAGCAATATAGTCACCAATCAATGGGTTGGGTCTTGAGTAGATGAAAAGGGAGAGTATTGATTTTTCTGGTCAAGAGGAGATGAAAGTATCAGCTTCTGTCAGAAAATGGCTTTCAAACATTTCTTTTATTCTGAAATTATAACCCTAACCCTGCCATTTGTCAATATTTGCTGTTACTCCCTAAAACCATCAAAACTGCACGTGCATATAACTAAATTATCAAAAAGCATTAGTTGAAACATTTTCAAAATTTCTGTCCAGAGCTGATTCATGTCTCTTGGTCTTTGCATTGACCTCAAATCTTACCACCTCAAATATTTACAGTGGAAAACAAAGGAAAAGAGTCAATTTTCTACATGTTTTTTTGGTTATCAGTATCAATGTTATTCAGTGTTGTTCGGCTGCTAGCTAACAATCTGGGTGTGCGGCTTTAAGAAACCGATGTAGCTCCCTCTCCCTGTCTCCATGTGATTTAAAGGAAATTTCCTCACACATGGCATCAGAGAAAGTAATGTTAGCCACATCTCTGCTAAACGCTGGGCTGATTTTAGTAGCTACTGGTTTAATATTTCACAATCTGCTGTGGGCTAACGAGATATACTTCATCAGTGCATGTACTGTACCTATAGTTGAATTTGTATTAACCACTAAATGTTCCTCCTTTTTTCACTCTTCTAGCACCTATGCTTCTTCTTTTTTTTTTTCTCTTTCATTATGTTTGGTGTTTTACGCCTGTGTCTTCCCTTGTAGACTGCTCTGTATTTTAGCAAATTCAATAAATAAATTGTTAAAAAAAGAAAAAGAAACCGGACTGGCCACAATAAACTATATCTTCCGTTTCTATTGTGTTCGATAACTTCACAATAATTTGGGTGTACAGGTGAAACACTGGAGGATTTAACAATAATTCATTGTTTGGTATATGTCACACGTTTGACTGCAATTCATCATGAAACAGTTGAAACAAACATCCTCTTCAATGTGCTCATCTGTAACACAGGGCCAAATACACTCGACTGGGTGACTCTTTATATGGTCGTAGCCACTTGCTGGTTACCAGCAAACATTTATACCGTGTCACTGTTCTGTGGCCTAAACGATCCCTGCGTCTTCTGCAGTAACTATCAAACCCTTAGCTTGTGCTGAAGGTGTTTAAAGACTGAAGCACACAAGGCGTGATAAAGACTGTTCAGAGTCACTTCTGCCGTCACAATATGAAGCTGGCATTTCAAACAGCAAACTCGGTTATAAGCAGCTTCCCCTGCCGACTGTAATCACAGCAATATGATAAAGTTTGGAGACCTCATATTGCAAAAAGCACAGGCACAGTTTCCAATTGCTCACTTTCCATCTCAATAATGGAGCGAAATTTCAAGAGCACTTATTAAAATGTTGAATGTACTGGAAGCGTTTATTGGCAGCCAACTCCCAGTGAGTGGAGAAATGTCCACCCAAGCAAAAGGGGGAGATGAAATCAGTGCAGTCTGCATGTCCAGCTCGTCTCTCTGCCCCCTTCACACTCCCTGGAACGAGGTTGGACAGGCCACTAATTGCAGCTGAGGGACTGAGGTCCAACAGGCAGGGGTGCCAGCCCTGTGTTGTTGCAGAGAGCTGGCTTGTTACTAAGGGCATTAATCATTCACAGCAGAACTTTGGGGGTGAAATGGGGGGTGAAATATTTTGTGTGTCTGCTTCAGATGTGTGCACACCTGGGGAGTAAATTCTGCTTTTTTTTTTTTTTTTTAGCCCCTGGGCCAAAGCCAGCAGGTGGGTGACACGTGCACGGACATACCTGCTGGGTAAGAGTGAGAGGCTTAATCATAGGCCGGAAAAAAACAAAACAAACTGATATGGTGAATCAGTGCAGTATTTGTTAGTGCAGTTGCCCCCCTCCCGCCTTAAGACACTGTGGAGTCACTGCCATCTTATTCAGTATAGTCACAGTTCAGCGACAAGTTAGATCTCATTAGCATGCAGACACGCACTCGCTCATCCAAAAGCCTGGGGCGAGCTTGTTGTGACATTGCTTCATGAAACTGGAGAGCTATTCATTACTGTACATCCTGACATCATAATTCTATAGTGTCTGCAGGACAACTCACACAGGCCCAGAGTCTCCAAGAGGAACTGTGAGCACAGCAGGTGTCCTCATCGTGTTCCCGTCACTCTGCGCATTACAGGAGGGAAAGACTAAATTGAGAATTGTACTGAAAATCATACGCATTTGCTGAAATGAATTGGTAGTCATGTCCCCTGCCTTTCGTGTATTGTTTTCAAATTACAGAACCGAGACAAGACAAGACAGCTCCTAAATATAAACCAGAAAATACACTGCAAACTTATTTTTCAGGCGGCGCAGGAATCGACAGAATCTGGATGTTTTAAGACACAGTCATATGATGCAGAAAGTCAGCTTCACAGACAATTTGTCCCACTGTGCGACTGCTGTACTGATGTCTACACTGCCACTGTGAAAGGAACGACTGTAAAAAAGTGTTGGCAGGAAAGCTGGAACTTTTTTATTATTATTAAATTTTGAACCATAAAAAACTAGAATCACCTCGTCATGGTCGTCTGCCTCTTCCACTCAGACTAGTTTCAGGTTACATCCCTGTTCATCCTGAGTCATATAAAACATTAACCAATTGTGTGAAGTCTTGAGTAAAGGCTAAAAAGTGTTTTGTGAGGTCACCATGACCTTGACCTTTGACCAGCAAAATTCAATCAGTTCATCCTTCAGTCCAAGTGAACCAAATCTGAAGAAGTTCTGTCAAGGTGTTTCTGAGATATCATTTCCACAACAATGGGATGGATGCACCGACTGTTGCTTGGGCAGAGGGATTAAAACTCTACACCTCAAAAATGTTAGCCTAGCTTAGCACGAAGACTAAAAGCAGGGGGTTAACTGTTAGCCTAGCTTAGCACAAAGACTGGAAGCAGTGGGAAACTGTTAGCCTAGCTTAGCACAAAGACTGGAAGCAGGGGGAAACTGTTAGCCTAGCAGCTGTCCTCACCCTCCCTCCCTGCAGGACGACCGCCTGTTTCTCAATGTGCACTCGACCCTGAACAAAACTGTAAAAAGTTATTCTCGTAGTAAGATCCATGAGGTGAGTGGGTTCGTTTTCGCTTGTTGTTTTGGAGGCTACTCTGATAAATGACAAATAAAGTGTCCATTCACTGTCTAATAAAGAATTAACATAATGCAGGGTTCAGTATTGTATTCCTTGGGAAACTCTTGAGGTGCAGCTGAAACCGGGGTAGTCAGGGTAAGACCAGCCCAGTGTAGGCCTCGCCTCATAGTAGAGTGAAATTGTCAAGGACAATGAAGAGAGGTACATTATGTGGTATGTAGAAAATGTTGTCATTTATGATCACTGTTCAGCTGCTGCAGATAAACTGGCCTCTCTGATACCTGCCACTGATCCTTGCACTTTACTAACAGGAAAATGTTTTTTTCCCTCAAAGCTCCACTAGACTTCCTCTGGAAGATATTATTTTTTCACACCAACCTGATCATTGCAGAAAGTAATCTCCTGCTCTACGGGTAATACCATACTTTCTGATAATGCTCCTGTGTTACTTGGCAACAAAGACATTGGCGATTTATTCTTGCTTTCTTTTTGGACCCAAATTTGGGTTTTATTTCAGCACTTGTTTTTCCTCAGGTGGAGCTCAGGTCTGAACTCCTGATGGTGTCATTTCATTTAGCTCAGCCCAGAGAGGAAGGGAGCGTAATGACCTAGAAAAACAACACCATGTTCACAACGCTGATGTTCTGCAAAGTATAATATATCAACTGTACTGTAAAATGACAGATACTCACATATCTACACACAAAGTACACAAATGCAGAATAAAACAATACAAGTGCAGCCCTATTGTCACCAATAACCAATTAATTCAGCTATTTGAGTCGGAAATTCCCTAAATGTCACTATATGCAGATGACATAGCACTATGTGTGTGACACTGATACTTCAACTACTGGCATCATAATCAAAATAAATGTATGCCTGAATTATTTACTCAGATTTTTAGATCTCTTGAAAAATGGAAAACACCACCCTTATAGAGCAAGGTTGATAACAAACCTCAAAATGAGGTCAAAGCTCTTGATAAACAGAATATGGGATTTTTTTTTGATACACATACAGTATATACTATAAATGTATAAAGGCTGAGAGAAGTGTAAAGGTTATTGTAAATGGGCCCTCTTGAATCTGTGTCCCTGAATTACAATTCTCCCACCTGGCCTTGAACTTAAATCCTTTTCCTCTATGGGCAGATAAACAGATTACAGTGAGTGGGGACTTAATAAAAGATAACACTGTTGACTTTTGAGGAACATAAGAGAAAGATTAACCTACCTGACTCTCGGTTTTTTTTAGATATCTCCAGGCTAAGAGTTTCTCTTTTGCCCTGCAGGGTGTTTTTATATCGCTGAGGTAAAACAATAAAATGAAACGCGTCTAAAACTTTGTTTAATTTTGAGTGTGAACTAGTTAACTTGTGATATATGTGTCACATATGTGTGATATGTGTCACTCGGTATGTTTTTTTTGTTTGTTTTTAAAGGTATATTTTTTGGACTTTTTTATGCCTTTATTTGATAGTACAGTAGAGAGACAGGAAATGGACAGGCAGAGAGAGGGGGAATGACATGCAGCAAAGGGCCGTGCGATGCAGGACTCGGACTGGGAACCTGTAGCCTCTACACATGGGGCGCCTGCTTAGACCACTACGCCACTTGACGCCCCAGTCAATCGGTATGTTTTATATGTCAACAGTCTATTAGCATGTTAATTCTTTAAAAGAAAATGCCACATTTTTCATGATGGTAAATGGACCTTCCTTCCTGAGCAGGACAATGCCTCTCATTCACCCACTCACACACACTCACACACTCTCACACCAATTGCCGTGGCGCTATCATGCAAGGCGTTGGCGTAACTATCAAGAGCAATTTGGGGTTCTGAAAAGGCAGCATCTCAACATCGATATTCTTATTTCTTTGAGGCAATTACACCAGTGTCTCAAAATTAATGCAGTTATGACTTATTAATGTCAATCCACTTTATGTATGAGCTTTAAAAACCTCTCAACACCAGAGGTTTAGCAACATTTTGCACCACGGAAAGTACAGTTACATCCTTCAGATAGACGTGAAAAAAAAACACAAGAGCCATCATTTCCAGCAAATTGACAGAGTCTGCAGTTAAGTGGCTCAACTGTGCTGTAAAGGAGACCATCCACCTATATGTTGCACAATGCATCATCCAACATGGCAGAAAGTCTATACTATCCAAAGAGTAAACGGTTGTGAATGCCGTTTAGAACATTTCCTCAACCTTATTACAGTCGCTGCGGGGCCTGATTTCTTTTGATTTTATCCTTAAAATTGCTTCAAAAATGATTTTTTCCGCCACAAATTTGAAGCTAGTGTTCTCATCCATTATTCAGGAAGATATTTGATTAATGCCACACTGAAAACAGACAAATGTTCAGTTCCACCAACACTATCACACTGTCAGACGTGGGAAAACTAGCTGGTCCGCATTACAGCACTCTATTATAGATAAATTAAATCATTATTCATGTTAAGGATCACAAAGTGACTTTGTGCTTCCTCAAAAAAAAAAAAAAATGCACTCAACAGACTGAATCTGCTGCTTTTCTTGGAATGTGTCTGTGATTTTAATGACACCATTCACAGCGAACAACACTGGAATCAATAATCCATTCTTTAATTCAGTCTTACAGTCTAGGACAGAGCAATCAATATCTGTGAAGATGAACTCTATCTCGCCAAAGACACAAAACCAAGAACAACAATAAAATGTCACCATGATGGAAAATGTTTATATATTTATTTTGCATATTTTTCATAGCCAAACTATATTTCACAGTTTTATGAGTTCAAAGCAGTCACATGATCCTTCTACTCCCAGATACCAACCAATGTACTGCTTGTTCTCTGTGCTGCAAATCAATGATTCCTTTTCTGCTTCCTCTCGTTCTATGTCCTCCGTATCTATGTTTATCAGACATATGTTGTTTTTTTTAAACACACACTTTATTTCAGATATTTGATCCAGTATGAGGGCAAACTGTATTTACCAAAAACATGGGACATTTTCTCATAATTACAAAATCATCACAAAAAATCTCATTACATGATACAGATCATGTAATTATTGTAATAAGAATCTCATAATTGTGAGATATCAGTGTTATGAAATACAGAGCTCCTAAAGCATTCTTGCTTATCTCGCTCGTGCCATAAGAAAACTACAATTACCACCTTGCAGTTGTCTGCCTCTGCCACTCAAACTAGTTTTAGATTACCTCCCTGTTTATCCAGAGTCATATAAAATATCAACCATCTGTGTTGACCTTTGGCCCCCAAAATCTAATCAGTTCATCCTCGAGTCCCAGTGGACATTTGTGCCAAACGTGAAGAGATTCCCTTGGAGAGTTCTGGAGATATTGCGTTCACTAGGCCAAAACACATCTTATGAGGTCACTGTGACCTTGACCTTTGACCTTTTAACACCAAAGTCCTAGTGAATGTTTATGCCAAAATTTGAAGAAGTTCCTTCACGGTGTTATTGAAATATCACATTCACAAGAATGGGACAGACTCAAGGACGTTCAACCCGAAAACGTGCCTCAGGCTCTGGTTGTCTCCAGCACGGAGGCATAAAAACAGGTACAGATGAAGATGTATTTCAAAGTAGAACTGAGAACAGCTTTTATTATCCACTTTACAGCTTTTGGTGAATTTCCCCACTGCATAAATTACATTATTCTCTGCCCTTTTCACTCTACAGAGTCTGTCATATGGTTGTATATTTATGCTGATGAACATATGAGCAGTACTAGATCATCTTGTCACACACACACACACACACACACACAAACACACACACACACACACACACACACATCAACATCCTCATGGTTGTTGCAAATTACAAATCATCAAATTATTCTCAATCTAGCGAAGGGTACAGTATTTGCTAAGACTACAGTTGCAGTCCATCTGATTTACATAAATTGCCAATAAATAAGATCTGATGTCGGGTTGTTTCGATGGTTGTTGCACTTGTCTGGAAAGTAATGGAGTGCAAAAGAAAATGTTTCCTGCTGCTGAATCTGCTGAAGCGAAGACACTTTTGGAACTGCAAAGCTTGCAACTCATCCTGCAAGAGGAAGGCTGTGTGTGTGAGGAATCATAAGTGAAATGTCCAGATGATGTCAGCTCAAAAAAATAAAAATAAAAATTCAGTGATTGAATGAATTATGAGAAATCAGCGGGAGATCTTTGATAAAACTTTCATTTTGACTTGACAACATCATTTATTATTTCTGTAAACAGGGCCTGACAGATAGTCCTTCGTTGAGCAGAAGGTAAATTTACATAAAATTATTCGGCATTGAGCATATATGTATATATGTAAAATTTATCTGTGTTATTTATTTATGTAAAATAATGATTAACAAATGCAACTTCACAACTTTCTTCAAGAACTTTGCTACTTAAGTAAAAAAGTTTTATATCCTCTTCACATTTATAATTTACTCATCAACATTATTACTTTTTGCATTTATCTGACAACAAACTTTACTGCAAAAAAACACACTCGACAGCTGTTGAAGAGCAGCACACAAATGAGAGAATACAGCCGATCTCCAAATCTGCATCTGCAAAATACACAACCTGTTTTCTCAGTATTTAACTGCAAGGACAAGTCGTCTATGAAGAGTCAGATTTAACTCCGGTGACAGGTGAAGATAAACACAAGAATTCAAAGAATATTTAGGTTGTTGTTGTTGTTTTTTATATTGCAGAATATGATTGATTCGATCAGAAGCCCATAAGAGGAACACAGTGGAGCTGTGTCTACAACAGGGACCACAGATACCACAGCCACAAGCAAAAAAACTGAAAACGACAAAAGCTGCTGCTAACAGTGTGCTAACACATGTGCAGGTGTGCATGCACGCACGCACACACCTGCAGTAGTTTGAACTGACTGACAAGGTCACAGACACATGGTGTGAAAATAATTAATTTAGAAATCAGTCTTGTATTTTAACAGAGTGAAGAGTGACGATTGTAGCTGCTAATGTACAAATGTTACGAACTGACACTACGTTAGCCCTAAACAAGCTAACGTTAATGTTTTGAACAGTTTTTTTTTTTCCTGCTACTTCACAAAGACCAGGTTGGACTATTGGTGTCTTGTTAAAGTGACAGCTCTTTTTAAATGCTCTGTATTGTGAGAGTCACCTTTTGAAAATGAAAGAAAACCGACTGTAAATTTAAAAAAAAAAAAAAGGACATTAAAGTTATGTTAATGCGTGGAAGTATTACAACACACCCACCTGCTGTCACCCGGTCTGAATACATCAGGGGGAAAACGACCCTCATGGTACAAGAATTCAACTATGGGCACTAACAATGAGGAGCTCACTCAGGTCAGGAGTGGATATCTTCAACACAGGCTTCTGTGCCCTTTAAAGCAGCTTTTATTCGCCACCTGAAGAAGAACGGGAACCAATTCATTTATGAACCTAAAAATGTGGAAACTAACAGTACATTCACACAGACACGCAGTTACATATGGTTTCCTACAGCAAGCTAAGTGTGATATGGTGAAATGAAAAATAAGGTGGAAAGACACAACATCCAACACTTTCTTATTTCAAGTTATTCGCCACTATCCATGTGTGTAGTTCACACACAAATACTAGTCCAAATTTTATGCCAATGCCAACGTTCACCCAAATTACTCGAAAAGCAACACTTCTTTCATTTAATTATGAAGGTCTTCATCAATCTGATTTCCACATGACTGCTATTTATTACAGTTTCTGACATTTAATGATGTGAAATAACCTTTACTAACAGGTGAATGTGTGACAACAATTTGTGAGGATAACAATGTTATTGTGCTTCGATTAATGGACAGGTCTAAATGCTGGTTGGAAAGACAAATGTGTGTCTATTATTTTTATATTTGTTTTGTTCTTGGTTGTTTGTTTTTTTTAATAAATCCAGCCATTAGGTTTCCAACAGACATGGCAGTTTTATTTAGAAGATCAAAATTACACTGATTCCCAAAGTTGGACATGGCCAACTTAAGAAAAACTAAATAAAGAAGAACTCATTAAATGATTAAATGTGACATCAGCGTGGATGGTAAGAGAAGGTGAAAAAAATGAACAAATACTGGGTAAAGATTTCAAGATTTTAGGATTTCCTGTAGCCATCGGCCATGTGTTGGAGTAGAAGGGCTCCTGTGGCCAAATGGCAGTAAATGCACTGACAGTGTTGTGAAGGGCGTATTTGAAGTCAAGGGAGACTGTTTACAGGAACCAAAGCATGTCTAATTGTTTGACATTCCCACCTTCACTCACCCTTGGTGCTTTGATACACGATACCATAAGTCACATGAGGAGTGAGTCATAATGTGGGACCAAAGTTAGAGGTGGATAGAGGACTGAAGATGACACAAACCTGCCCTTCATCAGGCCTACTGATCAGAAATGTCAAATGCTTCATTATTCTTATAAAATAAGAGTAAAGCAGTACTTTTTAAAATCAGTTCCAGTAGCTAAAGCACCAGCAAGATCATCAGCAAGAGTTCATTATGTTCCACAGAAGCAAAGATGAGATATGAGATGGAAATAGTGGTAGTAAAGACCAGTGGTTATTACATCCAAGTCAGGAAAGGCCAACTGACGTGATCCTATAAAACACAGTGGTTACTATAGTAATGATGTCCATTAATGAACACGAGAGATGAATAGTAAATGGGACGCTTCCACCTCGGAGTGGAGGCAGCAGCATGTCAATGAATAACATCCATATAATCCAGACCTGAAAGGAAAACTGCTTCAACAATCCTCCTCCTACAACTCACAGGGCAGCTAATGGAGCCTCCGAACAAAAAGACAAAGCTTTCGCAGCCATTCACCATTTATTATTTTTTTATTTTTTAAATTGGCCACTTATGGTAAAGATCCACAGGCTTAAGTCTGTGAAACCAAAACAGGGTGACGGGGATTAGAGCACACATGATATTCTGCTGGTCTGTGTCAATGAGGACTCACAGCTGGAGTCAGCAACGACAAGCACATGATGAAGCTTTTTTGGACAGCAGCATTTAAGCAATAAGACAAGTATCATGCACAAAGTATTACAGCAAGTTTGTAGTGTGTGTAAGTGTATCAGCAGTCACTTGTTCATGTCAAACAAAATAATTGTCAACGGACAATTTCCAAGTCAAACCACATAACATATGAGAAAATATCAGTGACACAAATCTCAGCAAAGCAGCACAGAAAAAAATGAACATAACAATGCAGAAAACAAAGCAGCAGACAATAGTTCAGTTCAAATTTCAGTTGGTTGTAGTAAACAAAGCCAAAATTAAGAGTGTGTGTGTGTGTGTGTGTGTGTGTAGTCACAAAAATTTCACAGCAACAAGTCAACACAGCAATGCAAGCAAAACCAAAGCCAAGAACAGCGTGCACATGAATGACCAATCCAGTCAGACAAAAAGAATTCCCAACACTCAGTTCAATACAATCCAGTTCTGCAAAAACACTATAACACCAAACTCAAAAGTCCACTCCAGGATTTCATGTGGATCCCACACAGACAAAAAACCAACCAACCAACCAACCAACCAACCAACCAACCAACCAACACAAGTGACATCACCTGTCACAGCTGAAACACACAGCAACTACTATTTACAGTATTTATAGGGGGGTTACCGTAAACAATGAGTCAGTCAGTCAAACAGTCAGTCGGGTTATGACAAACCAGGACTAGATGAATCTGATGAGTAAATAGAAATAATCCAGGGTCTGCTGGAGTTTTTCCACAGTTTGTGATCCAAACATCAGAAGTGATCTTCAGTGGACGGAAGTTTACAGTCCCCCAAAGACCCAAGAGAGACTTTTGATGGAAAATCAACTCCAAAAGTTTTGTCCTGTACTTTCCATAACTTAAAAACCAGACGCTCCTTTGGCAACAGTGAGGAGGCAGATATGAGGGTAGGTATGGAGGGGGCTGGTGAGACAGTGATGGCACTGTGTTTCTCTGTCCGTATTCAAAAGAAATGAAAGTACATTTCTGGAGCCTGAGAGTCCATCTGATTAGCTGAGTGCTGGGTTTAGCACTTTTAAATACCCACAGGAAAGAAGCATGTTATGTCACAACAGGGAAAAGGCAGCCTTCCAGATAGGTCCTTCATTTCTCCTACCCCCAAACCACAGCTCAGCATTGAAACAAGGTGGCAGAAGAGTTTTGTTTATTTGGATTTAGGCTGGAGCTGGATAAAAGCACAGACTTGCCTTAATTACAGAAAGACATGAAATTTGAGAAAAGAGAGGTGGAATGACGAGAAGCAAAAGGCCACGGGCTGGACTCGAACCCGAGCAGACAACACACATCCCAAAAGTTTGAGAGGCGTCCTGAAAAGTTCGTTCTATTTCAGTCAGGTGCCAAAGACAGAAGAAGAAGAAGTATTGCTCCGAGGAGTTTGACAAGATCATGTTGTACACGTGCACAAAACCTTTTAATTCTCCAAGCACTTTATCCATTAGCCTCAGCTTGAGTGTGACAGCAGTGTTCTTCAATCCAAAAGGTCTGTCCTTGAACTGGAACAGACAAAGACGTCAGATGAAGGCTGTTATTTTTCAGATGCCAGGGTGTAATGGCACCTGCCAAGACCTGTTAGATCCAGGGAGGAGAAAGCTACAGCACCTGAGACTGAGGGTGCTATTTCTGTTGCTGTTTGAATCAGTGGTTGAAGGACGCCTATCACAGACACACCTGAATAAATAATTATTATGGATCAACAAAGTCGTATAGTGGTCAGTCGAGTCAAACTCTTCAAAATAAGAGCAAATAACAAACCACAATAAGGTTAAATATCCTCTATGGAATAGGCAACAACACATCCACAAAGCAATGAAACAATAAGGCAAAGAAACAACATTTTAATTCACCTCACAGCTGCTTGTTATTCACACAAGCAAAACCAAAATCACACACACACAGGAATGACACAGTCCAACAGCTTATAGCAACTCAAGAAGAGTGCGTCCACGAAAATCCACTCCACGATTTACCACAGATCCAACACAGCCAAAACAAACCAGCAAACTAAAGCCATAGTAAAAGTCCCAAAAACACACAGCAACAATGTAACAGGGGTACTCACTGTTCTGTGGACTGCAAATAAAGATGGGCGTTGCCTCCGTGACGTCACACGTAGCTTTCGGAAGAGATGTTTTGGAACTGCCGCCGCCGCCGCCCCCATCTTGCTAGCCCGCCAAATTTCCAGCTTATCCTCAATCATGCAGAACTTTAAACCTTAAGAAAATGTAAACGGGTGTGTTATATAACAATATGAAAGTTCACCCCCCACCCCCCCGGAACCGTTTAATGAAGGAGGAAATTGTACCAGTCTATGGTGATTGACTAACTTTTGGAGCTAGCCGCAAGCGGCCATTGGGAGAGCTGCAGTTTTCAGTACTTCAGTGTTGATGCTTCATCTTCCAGCCTCGGAGGTTCCCGCTCGGTCACGCCTGCAGGGTCAGACTCGGCGTTAGCTCCGCCTGGACATGGACCGGGAACCCGACAATCAACAGTCACTTCCGCCTTCCGGCTCCCAATCATAGTCCTACTAGTAGTTTTCCGAGCGAACTGATTCGCTCAGCGCGGGAAATATTTGGACGTTTTGATTGGTGAGTGTGAATGTGGGTGTGTCGAAATGACTGAAAACAGTATTACAGCAAAGAAGAGAACTTGACACCTGTGTTCCAGCTCTGATATTTTTAATTATCCATCAATCTAGCCCGTCCAATTATCCTCTGCCAGCCCTGTGGCTTCTGTATGGAGCCATGTGTGATGTTTCACCTCATAAAGAAATGATCTGAATCACCAGTGTATCTTTCTCATGCCCTGGATTTAATATTGTAGTTAAAACCACCGCTGGTCTGATTCTCTTAAATCCCCAGTATGAAACCCCAATCTGTTATTCAACTATTTATGATCAGTGGAATAAATATGAATGAGATTTCTATTCTTGACTGTTTTTTATGCTTCATTTTTCGCTTTAATTTTTCATTTCTATGTAATTTTCTGTAGTATCTGTATTGATTCATACATGTATATTATATATCACTGTGTATCATCACCCGTTTGTTAATGTTTTCACTTCCAAAAAAAAAAAGTTCTTTGATATATGAAAGTGCCTATAGCCTATATTTTCACACTTCTATCTCGGCTGCTTAACCACAGGCATAAACAAAAGCTGTGTTTCATATCATCATGCATTTCTCAGCTCAAGTTCAGTCTGCTCACCAGTGAGAGATAACTGCCCATCCAGTGCAAAGCAGAAGTGCTTGTCTGCATTTCAAAGTCAGTTTACCCAAATTATGAAAAAAAAAAAAAAAAAAATCCCCATTCACCTGCACTGGTGTCTGGCCATGCAGATAGTTTTTGAGATATTTTCTGCCTCTAACTCAACACAGTGAAGTTTGTGTTTGTTTTCCTCAAAGTAAATCTGGTGAGTGACACAATTTTAACTGCATCTATGAGCTGTCTCCATACTGGCTCTGTTTTCTTGGACAGACTTGTGAAACGACCAAATTAAACATTTTATTTCAGCTGCGTTCCAGTCTCACTGTCTGTGAAGTTCTGTTAGGATTAGGTCTCTCTCACCCTTTTTTTCCCTCTGATTTTCCCTGATGTTTTCCCCTCCATCGTGTGTGTTTGTTTCCTGTGTCTGTCTAGCTGGGCGCGGCTTCCTGGTTCCTGGTTCCTGCTCCTGTCATTTCCCATGCACACCAGTCTGCATCTTCCACACCACACCCTGCAGCAGTGTTTCAGACCGGTTCATCTCACCGTTCTCCACCAGTCTCTCTCCGTTCACCCGTTCTGAATTAGAATCAGATTTATTTGTCACAACCATAATATGCATTTCAGCATACACGGAAGCGAAACAGCGTACTCCCTAGATCAGAGTGCAGGTCACATTTAAAAACATTAACAACTGGATCGTGGTGCGTGTGTCAGCAGCTCTGTTTCCTGAACTGTCCTGTTTGGATCTTCGTTATCTGCCCCTTCATGGTTTCCTGCCAGTCAGCTCTGCTCCACCATCTACAACCAGCCAGCGAGCAGCTTGCCCCCCCCCACCGCCATCAACAATCAGTCAGTTTCCCCACTCGTCGCCATCTCCAACCTAACCTCCACAACTCAACCACTCTTACTTGTTTTCAAGTAAAGAACTTCAAGTGTTTCTCTGGTTTTCACCTCACCTGGTGGTCAGGAGCATGTCCACTGCAGACGACAGCCCTATCCCTCCTACATATCCCGCCTCCCCGCTTATGTCACTGGACCATAAGAGACCAAAGTTCCAACTCCCCAGTAGTGAGCACTTCTCCCCAAGTACCTATTTTTTGTTTTTTCTTTCTACCTAGACCCTAAGAAGGGGAGGGGAGGGGGAAAGAGAGAAGGAAATACTCTCCAATAACTCTCCAGTCAAAATATTATAACAATAACACACTAGTAGTGTATGCCGTCATGTTATCTTATGTCACCCATCTTGTCTTTGGTCCCAGTCTTCCCTCACCAAATGAAAAAATTTGGGGTCCAGATCTACTGAAAGAATCTTAGAGGTTTATGTTTGTTTTTCTCTCATTTGTTTGTTTTGAAACATTTTCTCTCTGTGAGGTCTGAGTTTGTTTTTTTTACCTCAGTATTGAAGGGATTGATTCCTCCCGTGCTCCCCGTGGCTTCACTGTAAGAGCTAATATTGTCTCATAAGAGAATTGTATTGGGTTCATAAACCTGACACATTGACTGTGCTGTTCTGTGAACTTTACCTTTAGTTGATGCTAATCCTGTACAAGCCACCCTACTTTATTTCGAATAAACAACCATTTTGGCCTTGAGAGAGTGTTGCACCTATTTTTATCGAGATCAGCTGTTTATTTTGGGCTGCACCTCTCCAAAATGTTCTTCTGAGCTTAGTGTGTAGGTTTGGCCTAGATTTGGCCCACGAACGTTTTTAAAGTAACACTTCATACTGTGATGTTAGACTGACAGTTACAGATCATCATCACACATTTCTGAGTGCCAGAAGTACTTGGAAGCTCGACACAGCGTTCAGGAAGGGAGGGGCTTCAGTGAGGAGTCAACAAAGGGCAATGATTTTCAGATTATACATGACACCACCCGTGAGATCAAACTTGTTTTTTTCTTTTTACTGTATCTTCATAAGAGAATCTGTGATATACTGTAGTCACATGAAGACAGCTTTACATAGAAAAATAATATAAATAACTTTACTGGTCACAATGTTTTCAGTTTCATCAGAGAGGTAGACAGAAATAGCACCATCATTTATATTTCACCAGCTACTCAACAATGACCAGATGAAGCTATTAGTGGCCCCACTACAAAACAGAGACTTACAAGTAGATAATAATGCAGAATACATCTTAGTTGATATTGTACTTAATGCTGCAGTTTTTCTAAGACATTAGCAATTAATCAAATTACCAAAAATCAGCTGGCACACAGTGAAGCTGGCGATTTCGCATCTCCGGGGAGGGGGTCTGTGAACTTGAGTTACCCGCCTGGTTTGCCTGAAGAAAAATACTGCTTCACTGACAAAACGTGAATTTGCAAGAAAAAAAATGTGCATGAACAATATGTCTGCTACAATGAAGGAAAAATAAACTTTATAATTAATGTAATATATAATTAATAAGACAGTCAGCAGGACCTGAACTGTTATGCAGGACACAGATGTCATATATCAATTCTATAGTCATCCAGTGCTCATATACAACCCCGAGCACATGGCACGTGCTCATTCTGCATCCACCACCGCAGCCCCCTCCACCTCCTCCTTTATTAGTGCTTAGACATTAGTATTATTTTGGTCAGTGTTTCTGAGCAAGCTCATGTGCTGCAAGTTGTCTTTATAATTGCTACTTTGAGCATTCTGGGATCAGAGCCACCTGCTTCATCATGATGAGAGTGCCCTGACTGGAAGGATCAGAATTGGCATCGCACCCATTCAGTACTTTGTTTTTTATCGTGACCTCCAGTAAACCTGCTTTACATTCCCGATCAATAGAGAACCTACTGCTGCAACATCATTCATAGCTTTGGCTGCATGAGTTGGATATTTATACACTCTGCTAAAATACATCTTACTCAGAAAAAGCAGTTGGCATCTAAGAATATATGGGTTTGGATTCTGTATCACTATCATTAATTAAACCTTTGTGTAATTACGCACACGTTGACACACAGTTACGCTCATTAATGACAGAGCATCCATTTCCCGCTGATAAACAAAGCAAATGTAATCATGCATGTTAATGCTCAAAAAATAAATGTCATTAGCTTTGAGAACTTTGAAGGCAAGTGTAAATTAATTAGCTAATTAAATGGCAGGTGCTATAGTCAACATAAGATATGACATTTTAATTTAGTTGAACTTCACAAAGCTAGTTGATTCTACCTTTGTCTTAATCAAAGACTTAGAGTATAAAACCTTATAAGAGGTCTGTAACACCATCAAGTCTCTGAAGCAGGTGTCTTACCATATGCTGCATTAATTACACAAAACTCTTTAATGACTTATAGCACTGCTCGTTACTGAGCTGTATGGCAATATGCCCTCTATCCCTTTTCTCTGGCCCTGTGTTATTTATAGCACACATTACAGCCTGAATAGCCAGGGAGAGACGAGTGCCTGGTATAAAGCAGAGAAGTGAAATTTCATGTTCAGGGAGGTCCATAGGGGAGGGGGGTATGAGATAGAGCAAATCAAATTGTTTTAAAATTATTCCCATGTAAAATGGCATCAGAAGAAGGCCAAGAAAAAGCAAATAGTCAGATGGGACTATTTTCTCTGACGCTTTGTACGAGCAGCTGCAGGAGGACATTAAAATGACCTCAGTTCACTGGCAGAAGAACGGTCATGAAGTCTGATTACTGACCAGTGCTGTCAAAAGCTCTCTCAGGGAGCAAGCATGTAGAAGTGGAAGTGTTTTTCAGCTCCAGTCACTCTCTGCATGTCAGAGTTGGCACATGCTGTGGACACAGAGACATTCCACTGCTGTCGGTCTTTGAGGAGGACTTTCAGCACCACGGACAGCGGCGCTGCAGGAGCCACACACACCGGCTCCCGACCAGCACTCATGTCTTACTCATTCTGAAAGTCTGGGTGGTTCCTGCTACAGTGGGACGGGCAGGGAGGTGACAGGCAGGAGGTGGGCTGAAGTTTGCACCACAGCCACCTCACTTCTGTTGACCTGAATGGATGTTTTGAAGCTCAGTTTGTCCAGTTCCTGGACTTTTTACACCTTCCCTCCATAACTTATGGACAGCTGCAATAGCTTCCAGTCAACCTGTCAGACTGTTGCACTGTCCTCACTTAGCTATGAAGTAGTATTTTTACATTTCTTTTTTTTTAAAGTATATTTTTTGGGCTTTTTATGCCTTTATTGATAGTGCAGTAGAGAGAGACAGGAAATGGGGAGGCAGAGAGAGGGGGAATGACATGCAGCAAAGGCCGTCCGATGCGGGACTCGAACCGGGGCCAACTGCAGCAAGGACTGTAGCCTCTACACATGGGGCGCCTGCTTAGACCACTACGCCACACAGCGCCCCATTTTTACATTTCTACTATAATTTATACTTAGTACTAAATAAAATTTATCCACCTCTCTTTATTATGCAAACTTGTCTTGTGACGGTGAAGTTCACCTGTACTTTCATTCACAACTGTATTCTATTTTTAATTTGTCATTTGATTGTAAATTGCACACATTTAATTCATCCATTCATTACATTCTTTTGTACACGTCTCCAGTTGATTGTAAATTGTTGAAATTAATGTAGTTTTAATGTGAAATAAAGTTTATGAAGCTTTGCTGACGGTTTTTACGGAGCATGTCTGTTATGAATTTTAACAGTAGCAACAGCACAGTATAGAAATCACAACACATTGATTAATTACAAATTCAGGAAAAGCTTCAAAGACTTTCTATGTTGCTTTAATCAACAAACATGAAAGAAATGTTTAAATGTGTCCGTCCTTCAGTGATAATACAGGATCTAGAGATAGATACTAGAGTTTGTGCTTTTCTAATTTGTCTTATAAACTTACCAATTTTAATAACAATGAAAACACTAATTCACCAAAGTGACCTGTTACATTCATCATGAGGTATATGGTAAATATGAAAACAAACAAAAAAAACAAAAAAAACTCAGTACAATTTAATCACAAGTTTATTTATTAAACACCTTTTCAATGACAACAATTGAGTTATGAATAAAACTAGTGTACATGAGCTGTACTACACTGACAACTGCTTCAAAATCTTATCAATTTTCAGTTCACACTAAAGAGCGTGTAAGGTGAATACATCCGTCCATGAGGTCACAGCATCACATCTATTACGAGTCTTGTTTTGGGCCAGGTTGCAGTTCTGGTGGGTCAGTTGCATCTGTTTCCTACTGAACATCGTTTTGATGTTAAGGTGTCCCTCAAAAAGCCTTTTGAAGCTGCCATGACTGGCCACAATAACCTCACACTGATGGTTTCAACCCCAAATTTGTCCCCACGACCACAGCAAGACATGTATACACACATGTACATGCACTCACAGAAGCGCCCCCCACTTAGCCCCCGGTTCAAATTAGGCTCAAAATGATTTTAACTTATACAGTAATGTTCAAATAATTTGAATGTTTGTAGTTGTAATCTGCCACAGCAGCTTCAGGTCGCCTTCCTCTTCCTGTAGGCTCTGGTCCTGGGTACAGGTAGTCCAGGCAGAGGATGTAGATGAACAGAAGAGGGGAGTGGTGCAGGAGCGAGGGGAGGACCAACAGCACTGGATGAGGGGCCCTGCTGTTCATCGTCTGGAGGAGGAGGAGGAGGCGGCGGCGGACCCCTGCTGGAGGGCCCAGGCTGCACCTCCGGGACATTGAAGTTAAAGGACTGTCCTTGTCCCACCTGTACCAAGGACAGACCCTTTGCTGAAGGGAGAGTCTGGCCAGTACCTGGAACATACAGACAAACACAGACTGTTTTTGGATTTTCAGCTTTCATTAAAAGATAAATCACAGGACAGATTCCAACACACCAACACAGCTTTATGACAAACTCTTACCACTGAATCCTCAATTCAATTCAAAGAGCTGGATGTTGGTCTGAGCCATCAACCTCGGGCTGGCCAGCACTGCCTCACTGATGGCGACATAACCCTTGAGAATGAATGACCACCGAGTCCTCACGGTCCCTCTGGACCACGTGGCCACCGGGTGAAGACGGCAGAGCTGGTTGCAAACGGCCTCCACCAGGCGGCTAACACTGGCCCAGTTTGCAGGGCCCGAGTTCAGTCCAAGAAGACGGCTGAAAGATAATCAGAGAGCAGTGTGTGTTATGTAGTGTTAACGCCATATTTTAGGATTTACTCTTGTTGAAATGGGGCACCAGTCATCTAGGAGAACAACAATGAATTACTTCATTGCCAAATTTATCAATCTCATATCGGAAGCCATGACTTCTCGATTCAATGGATCTCCAATCTCTACGTCAAAAGAATACAACAGGACAACAACTGGGTGTAAATAAAGGAGTTTATTTAACTAAACTACTATCTACAGAGTAAATGCAAGGTGTAATAATCATAAAGATGAAAATAATAATGAAATGAGCAGTGTGATATACAGCTAATGATGCTACATCTACGAATTAGGTTTGATGGTTAAATATTGCTACATTTCGACATCAACCCAGTCATGAGCAGAGTGTTAAGACCGGCCTACTGTGGGTTGTGCTGTAGCTGAAGACCCTCGGCTGGAACCCAGGTGGCTGTGGTTGCCGTGGGAACCCTGGAGACGCGGGATCTAGGTGGATTCTCCTGGAGGCCGTGTCCCGTTATCACGATGACGGATTCTGCC